>NC_056737.1:561736009-561861009 GCF_019279795.1 Protopterus annectens | reverse complement strand
TATCAAGGTTTACTTTTAAGGTGACAAGGGAGCAATGCTGTTTGGCATGTAGTAGAAGTTTGTTCCAGAGGTGAGGGATATGTTGGGATAATAATCTATCATGCCGCGTCTTATTTATCTACTGATGAAGGTTTAGTTCCTTTAACCAAGTATTTGATATCCCATTAGTTCTGTGAAGGAATATGAGATCAAATAAGGCTGGAATTTTTTTATGGCATGAAAGGCTAGACACAGATTTCCATGCAGGAGTTCATGAGAGACTGAGTGCAGAGAAAGGGCTACCAGTATCTCCCAATAACTAAGAATCCTGAGGACACTGATCTTTTTAGTTATGAATCTCTGAGATCTCTCAAGTTGCATGATGCCCTCAGATAAATACATGCCAAAAGGTGCACTATATTCAATAGTGGGTCTAATAAGATATGAGTAAAAGGGAATTCAGACTTCTTTGTATCTAGTAGCGATGCCAAATAAAAGGCTTTCAGAACTACTAAGAAGACATGATGGTCAAATGATAAGTAATTATCAAGAATAGTACTCTGACCTCTTAAAGCAGTGTCTGATTGCAAGGGTACATCTCTTATATGGTAAGCAAAACCTTTTTGTTTATTAAAATGAACTATGCTACATTTTTTACATTTAATTTGAGACCATTGTCTTTGCACCAATTGTTGATATAATCTAAGCTATGTTGGAGCAATTGGGAGTCAGTTGCAGATTAATAACAACACCAGATTTACTGTCATCTACAAACTTAACCATAGGCCAGAAGTTCTGGAATGAAGGTCTGAGAAATATATGCCCAACAGGAGAGGGCACAAAACTGAGTCCTGTAATACAACACTGGTCATTGATTTGCTCACAGAAGTGCTGATTATTGTAAGGGTGACTAATACAAAACAGAGGGATGACTCACACACTTATACACATGCATGCATAAATGTGAAAGTGCACTCACTCACAAACACACAAACATAAACTCGCGCGCACACACACACACACACACACACACACACACACACACACACACACACACACACACACACACATACACACACACAGAAAGAACCAACTTTGTTTGCTTTTGTGCTGTCAATAAGTGCATGTGAGACATGGGGGGTATTTGTGCAGGGAGAATACGGAAAGGAATGCAAGATGCTAAGATATCTTATGCCACAGACTATTGCTTGACAGCTGTTACCATCCTCTGCTATCTTCTACATAAGCACCATAATCATTTCTTGAAAAGTAAGCATTTCTACAATAGTTACAGGACTTTCATTAGAAAAATAATAATATTGCTATCATTATATCGTGTAGTGTGCCTCCATGGTACAGTGCTAAATCACTCGAATCCAAAAAAGAGTACATGATTTGAGGGCCGAGGGTTCTAAATATTCTTTACCCTAGCTATTCCTGAAAATGGTCTATTGTGATCCCTGCTCCTTCCCAGTGAAAAAAACTGATTAAATAAATAAAATAAAACAATAAATACCCTTATATACAAAGTAATAACTGTTAATAACACATGCAAACGACTATGAAAAACAGACACAGGGAAGGACTTTAAAGAGGTTTGTAAGAGAGGTTTGCTGTAAAACACCAACAGCAGATAGCATAGTAATGTGTGTGTGTGTGTGTGTGTGTGTGTGTGTGTGTGTGTGTGTGTGTGTGTGTGTGTGTGTGTGTGTGTGTGTGTGTTAGGGGGTGTTTATACATATGTGTTATGTTCTAAAATTTCAGTCAAGTGTGATGACATGACAAAAGCGGTGTGGTGTTACCATCTAACAAATGGCATGAGAGCAGAAGAGGGGCTGTTAAAGATCTTCTTTATGATCACAGAAATAACAAGTGGGAAGACACCTTTTATGGTTTGCTTATGCAGTACTGTGTCTACTAGCCACAAAGTGTGCTCTAGCAAGTAGTCTTGCAATAGGACACTAAGGCAAAAGTAATAAATGACACATAAAATATAATACAGCCTGGCCCTTGTGGGTACTGGGTTGTTTTTCATTAGCCTGTGCTACAAGAAAAGTGAATACTTCATAAATCCTGGGGTATATATTTCCTCTGTGTACCTCTTGCTATCATTATTCAAAGCGGTATGCGTGCACTAGTATCTGCTGCTTTTATTTATGTGCCTTTCACTTATCAAGATCATTTATTGAGATGCAGTCCATCAAATCCAGTTCAGTAGACACAGTAAAGAGCACATTATTAATACATGTCCCTTACACAGTTCCTGCTTGAAAGATAAAATCCACTGCCTGTTATTTTCTTGATAAAAATGAATTTCTGCAAAAGTACATTGCAATACAAGACATCAGCTGCAGTATAATTGTTGAAGTGTGGTAGTGGAAACAAACAAGAGAGAGAATATTACAGATATAGTTTCCATTACCATATTGGAATTGACGTATGCTAAATACCTGAAGTACCTCTCAGAAAACGAAAGCAGTGATACAAAACTCTGATGTAGCTTCTGCAAGTTTTATTTTTCTTAACTTATACCTAATCTACATACACTGAAATAGAAATATCTGAAGGCTTTTACAGCTAAGCTGTTCTGTGGTGTAAACGTTTGCAACAACATATTTGTGTATAAGTTTAATTATACAGGCAAGTAGTACTGATATAATTGGCTTACATTTTGACCCAAGACACAATAATTTTATTTAAAAATGAATAAATTTACCCCGGGATTCATGAAGCTTGGCGTTAGGCTTGCGCCGACCGTGCGACCTAGAGATGGCGCAGTAGTGCCATATGCATATTAATGAAGGCTCGCTGCCACCACATCCATGTGCATAGGAAATGTGCGCGAGTGCAGGGGGTGTGTCCAAGCCCCACACGCAGGCGTGGACATGTCGACTGCTTACGTGCAACCTAAAATGCTGAATAGTGCAACCTGCCTCTAATAGTAATCACACCTGTCAGTGTCCGTGGATACTGAAACATATGCAAAGCATGCAAGACAGCTTTGCGAACACAAAAATAAGAAGCAAACACAAATGCACGTAGCTGAATACTGAGTCCCCATCCCTCGAACAAATGACATTTAAAACCACATGCCCGTATTCCATTGTAGTGTCGATAGTTATACCAAGTGGAAGCGAAACGCATCGTGTTAGCGTACCACCAAGAGCTAAGCCTAGCCCAATGGTCAGGGTTACCACCTGTCCCACATTGTGAGGGACAGTCCTCCTCTCGGCAGTTGTGTCCATACCAAAACCATTATAAATGTAAAATGTCCTGCAATCGTAGGACATAATTATGTCCCAAATCTTATGTAATAGTCACATACAATACTTATTTCCATATGTAAAATACCTACATGTTACAAGAAACAGAATAAGCAAGTAAATGAAACAGATGAAGCAGCTAAACTGCTACAACAATAAGCTTACATTAGGCATAAAACCAAAGTACTATCTGTTGTACTGACCATGGGTATGTGTTGGCCTGTAAAATCTGATGTGCGTCCCGAATATATCCCATCCTGGCTATATGAAAAGGTGGCAACCCTACCAATGGTCAGAGCATTCACCCAAAATCTGCCCATTCGTGGTCTAAGGCATCCTGTAAATGATGGGCCAAAGATGAACGGGTATTACCTGGGTCTACCTACCATGTCATGAAAGACAAGTATTTGCATGTACCTATGTGTGTGATGTACAGCATGTGAAAGGTGAAAAATGCTAGGGTAGTCCTCACAACCATACAGGTACCAGAGATATGTAGTGTATGCTATGTGTTCCCTTGACCATGCCATGGGCCATCAAGCAGAGAAGGGATGGATGGAGTGTGTGGAATATGGGGGTGGGGGGACGGGTAATGTAATAATTCACCAAGGGGAGACTGTGTTGGATGCACAATAGGTGAACTGGAGGTGTACTAGGGAGCAGTGGGTGAATCAGAAAGAAACACAAAGAACAAACATACACATCCACAATACAACCTGACAGGCCATACTGTAGAACACAATCCCACAAACATATGAATATTAAAATGTGCGATACACATGTACAGAAACATCACCAGCACATACCCACATAATGATCTGGCCTGAACTGAGCCATCCAACCACAACACACCTGGATGCATAATTGAATACCCATCATCCCATCTACAGCACGCCACCCCCCCATTCCACAATGTCCACCAAATCCAGCCATACTCGGGCTGCTAGCTTGGTGCAGCCATATCTGCACATAGTGACAACTACATATATCTAGTAGGCAGTCTAGTCTCACCCTAGGCAGTCTCAGGATTGCAAACTATGTATCCCTTGCATCTATAACCCTATCACATATTCGTAAATCCAAAAATATCGAAGGTTATTGGAGGTTATTGGTCTGTTCAATTTTTGGACATCCCTCATGGGATAAGTATCCTGTGTAAACATCAAACTTGGTGTCATGACACGATATCCAGTCCTGTATACATGTGGACACAAGTTGTATGTGCAGTAGTGGTTCACGAGACTGCTCAGCCTCCAGCCAGTTATGCAGAACCTACTACCCGGGATTAAACACCTGACCATGATGCACAGCTCCCCACATGCATTATCAAGAATATATACTTTACACATTCGCATAGTGGCAGTTGGATATAGGGTGATTAAAGCGCTGATGTAAGCAGGGTACCTCCTGTCCCACTTTGTGAGGGACAGTCCCTGTTTGTGTCCTGACCAAAAATAATACAATGGCAAATGTCCTGTGATTATAGGAAATAATTATGTACCATATTTCATGTAACAGTTGCATAAAACAGTTATTTCTGTATGTAAAATACGTAAATTTTACAAGAAACAGAATAAGCAACTAAACTGCTACAAGAATAAGCTCTCATCTAGGAAAATAAGTAAAGTTCTAAACCCTGTACTGACCGTGGGTATGTGTCAGCCTGCAAAATATGATGTGTGTCCCCAAAATGCCCCACTTTGTCCATTAGAAAAGATGGCAACCCTAGACGGAAGCGGGTATGCAAGCGGGTAGGTGGCAGTGATTAAACTGTATGTGGAATGTAAAAACATATGTAGGTGTATATGCATGTGTATGAACAGACCGATATATATGGAGAGAGATATAAAGATACACACACATATATATATATATATATATATATATATATATATATATATATACACACACACACACACACACACACACATATATATATATATATATATATATATATATATATATATATATATATAAAATAAATATATATATATATATATATATATATATATATATATATATATGTAGTTATGAAGAATGAACATGGTCACAATATAGCAGTCACAATGAATGTGAAGGGAAACAGCAGCGGAACCAGCTGTAATATTTAGTGCTGTTATATATCAGGATGGCCAGAGGTGAGCACACCTCTGCATCCTCAACCACAGGTAGGAAGCTAAAAGTGGAAGGAATGATGTCCTCATGCTAAGTCTGACTTTCAACTAGGTACAGGGCAGTCCCCAGTCAGACAAGCCTAAATCCAGATGACCACATGAACACACTGACAATCAAATACACGTATGTGCCAGGACTACAGGCTTAGGAGGTCTGAATATACTTTGAGTGACTCAACATGCGGAAAGGGTCCAGAGCAGTATTGAATGGCACATGTGTAGTACTGCAGTTTTCCCAACAGGAAAATGGATGCCTGCTGTGTTAGTGAAGTGCTGAGTTGTGTGTTCAGGTAACTATGAATGATGGGCATACATATAAATGAAGTAGAAGACCAATAGTGTAATGGTTAGAGCATCCAACTATCGAGCAGACGTTGCCAGTTTGACAGCAGCACACTACATTTTTGACGTGTAATCTGTATATGAGCATATCCTGCTAATTTTTTGCTGTATAATGATATACAGCCAATAAAATGTGAACTAGGGTGACGTATCACAGTAATAATGTAGATGGATTTTGAGTGACGTGAATCGGCAGTTAAACAGAAAAACGCAGCTGACAAGTGTTGTATTCACCATTTGTCCAACTGCCCTTGTTCCACCCAGCAATACAATATATCGTGTCGGCCAACACCGACGGCAGGACCCTACACATCACAATCAATCTGATTTACCACTAAGCCACTGCAGTTATACCTAAAGTCGATGTTATCAGAAACATAGCAGACAGCACAGACATTCAACAGTATGGTCAAAGTAATGAAATCATATAGATGTGTATGCGTGCACACTCACACACACACACACACATATATATATATATATATATATATATATATATATATATATATGTTATATATACATATGTACATACATATACGGTAACCAAAACTGCGGTGGTGGTTCTGCGGTTGCGTTGTCACCTCACAGTAAGATGTTGTCCTGTTCGATTCTCAGCTAGAGCGTCTTCTGTGTGAAGACATGCATGAATGGGCATACCTTTGTTGAAGGTTGTGCATCAGGGCCGGAAACTCGGCACGTAAAAATCTACTGCCAATCATTAGTGGACCGGAGTTCCGCTGTGGCGACCCCTAACCGGTAAAAGCCAAAAGACATAACAACAACATACATATAGGGTAACCACCTGTCACACTTTGTGAGGGACTGTCCCTCATTGGCCAGTTGTGTCCTTTTCACTTAGTGTCAAATGGCAGATGCCCTCATCTTTAATGACATAAATATGTCCTATATTTATGTAATAGTTGAATAAAAAAGTTATTCTGTTTCAGAAACACCTAAATGTCTTACACAACTGAATAATCAACTAAAATGCTACAATAAGAAACTGTCAATTAGGCATAAATGTGATTTCCTGTCATTTATAAGAAGCTGTCAATTAAGCATAAATGTGATTTCCTGTCATTTGTACTGTCTGTGGGTATGTGTCTGCCTGCAAAACCTGACGTTTGTACAAAATATGTCCCACTTTGGCCATTTGAAAGGGTGGCAACCATATATATATATATATATATATATATATATATATATATATATATATATATATATATATATGTATACATACACACACACACACACACACACACACACACACACACACACACACACACACACACAACAAGAAAGCAATCATAACAACTGCAAGGAATATTGCTGGCCAGAGGTGGCCAAAGTCCCTGCGTCTCTAACTACAGGTAGGATGCTAACAGTGGGAGTAACCTTGTCCATGTGCTAAGTCTGACATTCTCACGGGTACAGGGCTGTCCTGGTCCCAAGTTGGACAGCCCTAAATGCGGATGACCACATGAACACATGTATGTGCCAGGACTATAGGCTTTGGAGTTTTGAATATCCTCGGAGTGAGTCAACATGCGGCATGGGTCCAGAGCAGTAAGGAATAGGGAATAGCGCATGTGTAGTAGTGCAGTTTTCCCAACAGGTAAATGGATGATTGCTGTGTAAGTGAAGTGTTGAGGCATGTGTTCCGGTAACTATGAACCATGGGTATACATATCAATGAAGCAGAACACCAATAGTGCGGTGGTTAGAGCATCCGCCCAGCAAAAAGCCATTAATGGTTCAAGTTCGACTATAGCACATATAATTTTCCTTGTGGAATGATTGTCGCTCTGCTGCAAAGCCAACATTTAAATATGTCAAAGTGAACTTATGTATCGCATGTAACTATTAACAAGAACCCATCAATCAAAGTGGTACTGCAATAATGAATAAGGAACAAGTAAGCACAAATGAGCAGCAGGAAACATATATAAGGCACAGTAAGCACAGGCAATTGCACATGCGTGGGTGTAAGCAGCTCCTAGCATAGAAAATGTAAGTTTGTATGTACAGATGTAATATATATATATATGTATATATATATATATATATATATATATATATATATATATATATATATATATATATATATATATATATATATATATATATAGACACACATACATACACACACACACACACACACACACACACACACACACACACACACACACACACACACACACACACACACACATATATGTGTGTATAGATACATGTCTACATACATTTTATATATATATATATATATATATATATATATATATATATATATATATGTATGTATGTATATAGAATGAACGTTGTAACAATACAGCTCACACAAGGGATGTGAAGGAAATCGAGAGCAACTATGGTATTATACAGTGCTGTCAGCGTATGTCATAAAAAGCTGCACTGGTGTGAGCAAGGCACCGCCACTCACAATACAGGCATGGTTTTAACAGTGGGAATATCATTGTTGAATTACTAAGTCTACTTTACACACAGGTGGAATGTAGGCCATGCTGGGCCCACCAAAACTTTTTAAGCACAAATGGCTGTTCCCATAACACAAGGAAAGGCATGTATGTGGAAATATACATGGTGGGAGACCCAGTGAATACACGAGGTGGGACAAAATGTGTGAAGGGCCCCAAACGCTCTGGAGAGGGCAATGTGTAAAAGTGTGTTATGGCTGCGATAACAAGTGGATAATGGATGTTACGCATGTAAATTCAACACGGGTGGGATGGAGGAACTATGGGTATGCAATTATGGGTCTAGGTGTGCCAGTGTTGACTGGGCTGGTTCTTATGGACCACCCCGTGGAGGTCAGCTAGTTCGTAATAGGTATATATGCATACACACATGCAGACAACAATATGTTGTAATACATTCTCTGTAACACACGTATTCCATTTGTTGACATTAATAATATGAATGTGCACATACAAACATTGACAGTAGATGGACTAATAGGCTGTGCAGAAGAGGGACGGGTGGAATCACACAGTATCACATTCAAATTACCATCTATAATCCGTACATGAACAAATTGCGACATCTGTCTGTTGTATAACGTGCTAAATACCGATTACAAAATAACTGGAGTGAAGTGTCAGTGTCACATTGAATAAGGTACTAATATGCTGGTGAAGCATATATAAACACCATTACGCATGTGTAAGTGCGTATGAACAGGGAATATATTGGTCTACAGACACACAGATGTATATATTTATTTATTTTTATTTTACATTTGTTGGCCGGGTTAGTCCAACTGGATACATGTCCATTTTCAGCAGAGGCCCGGGGAGAAAAGCTCCACAATAAAAACAAAAAACATAAAATTACATACAGATAAATTCTTAATAACATAATAGAAAGAACACAAATTTACATACAAATAAATTCACAATACCATGATATATAAGTAACAATAATATGGATACGTTAAGCAATAGAGAGGATTAAGATTATAAGCTCAGAGGAGAAGGATGAAATTTTTACCACAAATCGACCCTAGTAATTATGAGGTGAAGGCAGGCCAAGAGGAACTAGAATCCTATAAGCATTACAGAGATGAAGGCATGGTGAATAGAGGAGATACAATTGTAGGGATCTTGATCGAAGAGAAGAGAGAGTGGCCATTAGGTAATAGTATGTGGGTGGTATGCGACTTTTATGATTAGTCAGGATTAGCACAGGGACATAGCCAATGTGCCTTAAAGAATACTTTAAGATTAATTTTGAAATGACTAAGAGAGGTAGTTAGTCTTAGGTTATTAGGAAGGGAATTCCAGAGCTTTCCAATGGAATTGGCATAAAGAGCATCACCGCCCGAATTATTAGATTTCGTAGTTTGTACCAGGACACTATTTGAAGATCGACGGCAGTTGAGATTGGAGTAGGGGGTCAAAAGTTTATTCAGTGAGGGGGTTTTATCTGGTTCCTTAATTATTTTAAATGCTTCAGTAAGTTGGCTAAGTTTGAGAAGATTGGGCAGTTCTAACCAGTCAAGTTTCCTTAGGTTAAGGCAATGGTGAGTGCGGTAAGGTGCTCCTGTTACAAATTTGGCAATATGGTTATAAGCAACAGAGAGTTTATTAAGCTCACTTTTATTGAGGAAGGACAGTACCGGAGAGCATACAATAGGGTGGAGAGAAGGTGTGTACATGCAATGGTAAGTTTGGTATTAGGAGTTAGAAAGTTCTTAATTCTGTACATGGAACCGAGTTTCTTGTTCATTGTCTTTATGGTTTGACTAATGTGCATATCAAATTTGAGCTTGTGGTCAATAGTAACACCTTAGTAGTTTGGTGTTGGTGACAGGCTCGATGATGGTGCCATTAGTGGATTGAACGTAGAAGGTCCTATTATTAGAGTGTGGAGGATGTTGCCCTAGGGGAGTAGTTAAGATGGGGAAAATTAGTAGTAACTTAGTTTTTAGTGGATTTAGGATGAGTTTCCGTTCAGTGAACCATTTTTCAACTGCAGCAAAGCAGTGTTGGGTGACTACTTGGAGATTATGGAGAGAAACATCAGAGCAGATCAGGGTAGAGTCGTCTGCATATTGAATGCAGGTGGCTTTGGGGATGACTGAATGGAGATCATTTATGAATACGGAGAAAAGAAGGGGACCAAGTATAGAGCCTTGGGGAACTCATATGGTGTTAGGTAGCAAGTAGCAAGTGAGATAGCTTGCTTTGCCACTGGACTGCTTGTTGTCTACCGGAAAGGTAAGCATTAAACCAGCATAAGGCTAAGTTATCGAGGTGTAGGGTTTTGAGTGTGTGGAGCAATAGTTGGTGATTGACCATGTCAAAGGCTTTTGACAAGTCAAGAAAGAGAGCAGAAGTAATTAATTTGTTATTACGGTTGCAGTTGACTGAGTCAACAAAGGAAAGGAGGGCAGTGGTAGTACTATGATGGGGGCGAAAACCATGTTGGGTTTTGGACAAGAGATTGTTTAGGGTGAGATAGTGTAGGAGTTGCTTGTGAGCACACCTTTCCATAATTTTTGCTATTGGGGACAATATTGCTATAGGTCTATAGTTCGATGTTTCTGTGGAGGAGCCTCCCTTATGAAGTGGGATAACGTATAATATTTTCCAAATAGAGGGGATGGTGGCCTCTGTTATAGTTCTGTTAATCAAAATTGAGATGGGATAGGCTATAACATCTGATGCTATTTCAAGATATTCAGCTGGGAGACGATCAGCCGATAAGGTGGATGGTTTAAGTTTCTTCAACAGGGTTCTAATGTAAGAGGTGGATATTGGTTGGAGGTTAAAGGTGGGTAGAGATTTGCCAGTAGCATTGGTTAAGGGGGAGGAAGAAGTAGGTAACTGACTGGCTAGGGACTGGATGGTCTCGGTGAAAAAAGAGTTAAAGGTATTAGCTACTTCTTCAGGATTTTTACCAATAAGTTTCTCAGGGGTAGGGGTAGTTGATTTCCCAGGATGAAGGAGATTATTAAAACCTGCCCAAAACTTCTTTGGGTTATTCTGGTGTTTATCCTGGAGGTGACAGAAATAGTTCTTTTTATCCCGGGTAATATCTGTTTTTGTAGAATTTCTAAGCTGCTGAAATTTGATGTGATCTAGAGGTGCTTTAGTGGTTCGCCACTTATCCCAGGCCTGGTCTCTAAGCTTTATTTTTGATTTGGTTTCTTTGGTTAGCCAAGGTGCTATCCGGACCTTGGCTCTGATGAGTCAGTTTGGTGCATGAGAGTCCAGTATATTTAGAAATGTGTCATTAAAGTATGTCACACTCTCATCTAGAGGAAGTGTTTTTAGCATGGACCAGTTACAGGATTTGAGTTCTGCTAGGAATTGTGCTGGGACAAATTTCTTCTTATTTCCTAACAAGTCTATATATGGGAAGGTTTGTAATCGTCAATTTATGTTTTATTATGAAAGTGACAAGGTGGTCACTGAGGTCATTGGGGAGGGTCCCAGTGGTATAATTATGTGTGTCTTTATTGGTAAGAATCCAGTCGATGGTGCTTTCTTTTTGTTGAGCATTTCCAATTCTTGTTGGAGATGAAATGTTTTGGAAGAAGCCTTGTAGGTTAATGGGCATGGGATTGGTCTGAGCAGAGCACTGGGACCAGTCAATGTTAAAGTCGTCTAGTACAATGGTTTCTTGAGGGTAGTTCATGGCTAACCAACTTAGAGTTAGCTCCAAGGTTTCTAAGTTCTTCCCAGGTGGGATGTAAACTACAATAAGATTGATACTTTTTTGGTTGTTTAGGCATATCTTTAGGGCAATTAGTTCTATATTAGAGACCTTGGGAGGTTGTAATGGATTCATAATGATATTCAATGTGCTTCTGAACATTACAACTATTCCACCACTCTTTTTTTTTTATCCGATCAACCCTTAATAAATTATACCCAGTTGGGAGAATCTCTTCATCCCTTGTGGATGGTTTGAGCCATGTTTCAGATAGACACATGATGTCAGGGAGATGTGTGGCTAACATAGCATGTAGATTATGAATCTTGTTATTTATACTTCTTAGACTGAGATGGAAGATGAGGAGGGAGCTAGAAGATCTTTGAGCTAACTTTGAGGTGGCAGAGTCTGGGTTAGTGGTTGGGCCTGGGTTGGGGTGTATATCACCATCTTTAGCAATACATTTTTTCAGATAGTCTAAGAGTCTTAATAGTTTGCATGGTATCTTTAGACCAAATTGTGTAGTGGTTATTTTAGGGTAACGTAGGGTGAGATACACACTTTTATCGCATAGTGTTGTATTGAGGTAGTTAGAAGGAGAAATTAGATTAGAGGGAAGATTTTTGTGATTGCAGGTGTGACCATTGGGGAAGTGAATACCCAACAGAGTTTGGTTTTCGTACCTCGATGAGAAACAATGGATAAATAAGAGTAGCACTGAAAGTGGGATAATAGATTTCATTACTTTACCCATGTTATGAAGAAAGGATAACTAATGGGGTGGGAGGAGTTAGGAGAGCCTGCTAAATATTGGTAGTTAGCCGGGATTATGGGAGGAGATTTTTAAATTGCAGGGGGGCTGTAATTGGTTCAGAGCTGAGTGGGATGGGTTTGTTGTCCTGATAAATATGGAAATAGCGAGGGCGGGTGGGATATGGGGGCAGGGTGGGGTGCGGAGCGAGCCCGAGCGAAGCGAGGGCAAAGCGGAGCGGGGATACACCAGTCAGGAGTTTGCAGGGTCTTAAAGGCCAGCTGCATGTGAGTACAGAAGACTGCTATTAAATAGCAATTTATTCCTTATGGTTAGTTGGCAAATTAAGATGAAGGTTTTGACTAACATCTTAGCTTCGCACTGCCTATAGGTTAAAAAAGTAATGGGACTGGAGATTTAGTATTTTTGTAGGCTGTTTAGACATAGGCTGCCAGGTTAGGTTAAAGGTACTGTTCTGTTGCCTGCCAGTGAGATGCTTTCCAGTATTAATATAAATGCAACAAGGGTATTATTTTTTACCCTATTTCCTTGGGGATAGCTTGTAATGCTAATTAATAGCAGGAACCAGCCTGTGCATTCGCACCGAGGTAGCAGTCCTTCAGAGTAGCCACCTAATATCTGGGAGCCACGTGGTAGTTATTTAAGGGAGATGAGATAAAAAGGAACAGACAAAGATTTAGTGTATAAGTAGAAGTATGCCCCTGGACTAGGAAAACCTATAAGTACTACTGTCAAATAGCGGAGCGGGGATACACCAGTCAGGAGTTTGCAGGGTCTTAAAGGCCAGCTGCATGTGAGTACAGAAGACTGCTATTAAATAGCAATTTATTCCTTATGGTTAGTTGGCAAATTAAGGTGAAGGTTTTGACTAACTTCTTAGCTTCGCACTGCCTATAGGTTAAAAAAGTAATGGGACTGGAGATTTAGTATTTTTGTAGGCTGTTTAGACATAGGCTGCCAGGTTAGGTTAAAGGTACTGTTCTGTTGCCTGCCAGCGAGACGCTTTCCAGTATTAATAAAAATGCAACGAGGGTATTATTTTTACCCTATTTCCTTGCGGATAGCTTGTAATGCTAATTAATAGCAGGAACCATTCTGTGCATTCGCACTGAGGTAGCAGTCCTTCAGAGTAGCCGCCTAATATCTGGGAGCCACGCGGTAGTTATTTAAGGGGGACTTCCTAAGATGAGATAAAAAGGAACAGACAAAGATTTAGTGTATAAGTAGAAGTATGCCCCTAGACTAGGAAAACCTATAAGTACTACTGTCAAATTCAGGTATTTAGAGGTAATCTACATGTAGCTTGTTCAGCAGGAGAAAGGATTACTAACTAAGTACAACTTAAGCCATAAATACATACACCTTCAATAAACTTTGTTTAAGAAACATTCAGATCAATCAGAGATAGAAGGCACCAGCCAGTCCTCTTTGATAGAGCGTTAAATTAAGTTACACGCGTGGTTTAACGCCGAGGTAGCTTTGGCGTGAAGTAATTTACCACACTTCCAGAGGTAGGAACATTTACAACGTTCCTCAGACCTAAAACACAGTGCTCTTACGCATAAATTCACCACATATAGTTAAGTAAAACAATTCTTATTCAAACAAACATTTACATTAGTCAAACTGCGTTTCAACTGAAGTAAAACGCTATCGTTTTACTCGATCACTTTAATGGCTCCTTGCAAGTTTGATTACAGTCCAGCTGGGCAGATGCTTGATACACATACAGTTATATCCAGAACTGTGGTAATACAGAAGGAAAATAACACAATTAATAACACAATTGCTCAGGTAATAGCGTACCTCAGGCAGGAGCAGGCGACCGAACAGGAGAACACAACAGTACCCTTCTTTTTTTTTTTTATTTCTTTTGTTTTGAAAATGGCGGAAACTAGGAAGCAGAGTGGGGCTACACCAGTCAGGAGTTTGCAGGGTCTTAAAGGCCACCTGCATGTGAGTACAGAAGACTGCTATTAAATAGCAATTTATTCCTTATGGTTAGTTGGCAAATTATGGTGAAGGTTTTGACTAACTTCTTAGCTTCGCACTGCCTATAGGTTAAAAAAGTAATGGGACTGGAGATTTAGTATTTTTGTAGGCTGTTTAGACATAGGCTGCCAGGTTAGGTTAAAGGTACTGTTCTGTTGCCTGCCAGCGAGATGCTTTCCAGTATTAATAAAAATGCAACAAGGGTATTATTTTTACCCTATTTCCTTGGGGATAGCTTGTAATGCTAAGTAATAGCAGGAACCAGCCTGTGCATTCGCACCGAGGTAGCAGTCCTTCAGAGAAGCCGCCTAATATTTGGGAGCCACATGGTAGTTATTTAAGGGGGGCTACCTAAGATGAGATAAAAAGGAACAGACAAAGATTTAGTGTATAAGTAGAAGTATGCCCCTAGACTAGGAAAACCTATAAGTACTACTGTCAAATAGCGGACCGGGGATACACCAGTCAGGAGTTTGCAGGGTCTTAAAGGCCAGCTGCATGTGAGTACAGAAGACTGCTTTTAAATAGCAATTTATTCCTTATGGTTAGTTGGCAAATTAAGGTGAAGGTTTTGACTAACGTCTTAGCTTCGCACTGCCTATAGGTTAAAATAGTAATGGGACTGGAGATTTAGTATTTTTGTAGGCTGTTTAGACATAGGCTGCCAGGTTAGGTTAAAGGTACTGTTCTGTTGCCTGCCAGCGAGACGCTTTCCAGTATTAATAAAAATGCAACAAGGGTATTATTTTTACCCTATTTCATTGGGGATAGCTTGTAATGCTAATTAATAGCAGGAACCAGCCTGTGCATTCACACCGAGGTAGCAGTCCTTCAGAGTAGCCGCCTAATATCTGGGAGCCACGCGGTAGTTATTTAAGGGGAGCTACCTAAGATGAGATAAAAAGGAACAGACAAAGATTTAGTGTATAAGTAGAAGTATGCCCCTAGACTAGGAAAACCTATAAGTACTACTGTCAAATTCAGGTATTTAGAGGTAATCTACTAGTAGCTTGTTCAGCAGGAGAAAGGATTACTAACTAAGCACAACTTAAGCCATAAATACATACACCTTCAATAAACTTTGTTTAAAAAACATTCAGATCATTCAGAGATAGAAGGCACCAGCCAGTCCTCTTTGATAGAGCGTTAAATTAAGACCTAAAACACAGTGCTCTTATGCATAAATTCACTACATATAGTTAAGTAAAACAATTCTTATTCAAACAAACATTCACATTAGTCAAACTGTGTTTCAACTGAAGTAAAACGCTATCGTTTTACTCGATCACTTTACTTGCTCCTTGCAAGTTTGATTACAGTCAAGCTGGGCAGATGCTTGATGCACATACAGTTATATCCAGAACAGTGGTAATACAGAAGGAAAATAACACAATTAATAACACAATTGATCAGGTAATAGCGTGCCTCAGGCAGGAGCAGACGACCGAACAGGAGAACACAACAGTACCCTTCTTTTTTTTTTTATTTCTTTTATTTTGAAAATGGCGGAAACTAGTAGGGACTAAGAAAACTCGCTGATGTCAGGGGATACACCAGTCAGGAGTTTGCAGGGTCTTAAAGGCCATCTGCATGTGAGTACAGAAGACTGCTATTAAATAGCAATTTATTCCTTATGGTTAGTTGGCAAATTAAGGTGAAGGTTTTGACTAACTTCTTAGCTTCGCACTGCCTATAGGTTAAAAAAGTAATGGGACTGGAGATTTAGTATTTTTGTAGGTTGTTTAGGCATAGGCTGCCGGGTTAGGTTAAAGGTACTGTTCTGTTGCCTGCCAGCGAGACGCTATCCAGTATTAATAAAAATGCAACAAGGGTATTATTTTTACCCTATTTCCTTGGGGATAGCTTGTAATGCTAATTAATAGCAGGAACCAGCCTGTGCATTCGCACCGAGGTAGCAGTCCTTCAGAGTAGCTGCCTAATATCTGGGAGCCACGCGGTAGTTATTTAAGGGGGGCTACCCTATTTCCTTGGGGATAGCTTGTAATGCTAATTAATAGCAGGAACCAGCCTAGACAGATGTCATATCTAGACAGCAGGATGTGAATATACATTTATGCATACATATGCAAATATATCTGTGTATATCAATGTATATATATATATATATATATATATATATATATATATATATATATGTATATATATATATATATATATATATATATATATATATATATATATATATATGTCTTACATTAAATATACGCATGCATATGCGTAGGTTATGTTACAGCAGTTACGGATAACATATGTTCAGACCAGGCATATGTTGGTGGGAGGTCCAATAAACAAACGTCTAACTCCCCCCACCCACCCACCCTAGCTAGACCGCTGAGACATACAGACATGCAATAAAGGTAAATGCACCCCTGCTTCCTAGACCACCAGCAGCAAACTACCAGTGGGAGAGATCTGCAAGGTCTACACTTTAAACATGGATAGCGATGTCCCTTGTGGGACACCAAAAATTCTGTTCTTCTAGGCAAGCCCAGTAATGATTGATGTGACCATGATGTATCTGTACACGGAACAGTGGATTGTGCAAGCCTGGTATCACATGGGTTGACACAATGTGTGATATGTGTCCCGACATGGTGAGAGTAGGCAGTGTGTAGAGGTGTGTTCATACCCCACCTGCGCTCACAGTAAGGATGAGTGTTGTAGAGGAGTGTCAGGTAGTGGAACTATGGGTATGCGATTATGGGCCTAGGTGTGTAGGTGTTGGCTGGTAGAGACGTATTAGGACCGCCCTGTGGATCTACGTGTTATTCTGATGTGGGTATAGCAGATGCCCATACCTCCCAAACCTTAAGAGCACATCTACTGGAACGTCCGTAAATCATTGGGGGAACACATAGGGACCATATCATTGACCTGTCCCTGATTACCATGGATGTCCATGATTATGAATCATAATCTAACACAGTCCCAACTAAACCCCCCCTAGAACTAGCGATATTAGGACAGGTTGCGAAATACACGTAATGAATAATGACAACATGTAAGAGTCATAAACAGCATGTACCTCAGAAATAATGTGTATGTATACATATGCTCTGGCACTGTCAATGTGTCAGGTTAATAGCACCAAACATTGTAATGTGTCCCTGTGGGTGTTATGCAGTGTCCCTGATTCAGTGATCACTATTCCCCATTATATGAGAGGTCTGCTAGTGACAGAAAGCACATATTCCGCTGACTAACTTAGAAAGATGATAGAATAATAGGTGGGGGTTAACACCTGTCCACCTTTGCGAGGGACACTACCCTTAGGGTTGGTGTGCCCTGCAAAATAAATGTCCTGTGATTTAGGGCAAAGAATTCCTAAATTGTATGTAGTAGTTGCAGAAAACAATTATTTTGTATCTGGAACACATAAATGTTATAAGAAACAGTATAAGCAACTATAATGCTACAAGAATACTCTTTCATTTAGGCAAATCAGTAAAGTACTCTCCTTTCTACTGCCTGGGGGTATGTGTTGCCCTGCAAATTCTGACTTCTCTACATACAGGTCCTATACGGTTGCCACCTTTCCAAATGGCCAAAGTGGGAAATTTTCTGTAGAAATGTCAGACTTTCCAGGACAAAACATACCTACAGCTGCGCATAGTACAGAATTATACTTATTTGCACAAATAAAAGTTACTCTAGTAACATTTTAATTGCTTATGCTACTTCACATAACATATAGAATGTCATATATAAAATAACTGTTTCATGTAACTATTAAAGAAATGTAGAATATAATATTGTCCTGTAATCAGGACATTTCCTATGTCTTGATTATTTCTGCAGGACACAACTGCCTAAAAAGGGACTGTCCCTCGCAAAGTGGGACAGGTGTTAACCCTAAAGCCCCACCTTGGACAATTTACAAGGTGGCAAACCTACAATAGGTATGCGCTAGCATGACTCGGCAGACGGATGTGGTTCCCAAGAGCCAATTACTTGTCTGTACTGAAGAGTATCAGTACCCATGTATCAGTCAGATGAGAGCAGATTGTATGAGGAACACACAAATAAAATGATTAATTCACTGGACAGGCCACCGATACTGTACAGTCAAATGCCATTCCATCGCCTAATGGGCAGCCATTCCCAGTACTGTAGTCATGTAGTCCGATGTAATAGATATCACAAGGTAATATTGTGGTCATCGCTCCCACCCAGGGGTGTGAGTGACACATGCAAGCAACAATGTTGGTGCATGTGCAAGTGTGTGAGCGAGCGGCTGTAAGCGTGATTGGTGACCAGTATGCGAGTATTGCACTGGTAAAGCAATGTAGAGGCTAACTGAGTGTAAGAAGCTGTAACCAGAGGTCAGCAGTGCTTAACACCGTGCAAACCCATGCACAACCACTCCAAACTGCTTTAATGTGCCTTACTCCATCCATATCCAATGGGCATGTTCTGCCCTGCAAGCAAATGAATGTCCTTTGCAAGGGTTGGAACCAGGACCCTGCACACACAGCTAATGTAAATTACCAATATGCCATGGAAGATATATAGACAACGGACAGTAACACAAACATATCATACAGTGCAGTCATTCAGCAGTATAGGAATGTACCGTCAGATATGTCCAGACCACTGGTGTTTGCAGACCTGGCCTTCATGCATTTAAGTGTGTGAGCATGGCCAGTATGACCATTCAGTATGTTGTTGACTGACATTGCTGTCATACCATCAAGTGTGTGAGCATGGCCAGTATGGCCAGCTGTATCACATGTGTTACATGTCTAGGTAGTCTGTAATGTGGTGCTGACCTTTGTGTTGTACACTGACAGGTGGCATGCTGTGTCAGCAGGGTATCCATCAGTCATGTGGCATTCACTGTTGCTACATTTCTGCATAGCGGGTGGGGGCGCCCGACTGTATCTACATTCCTACACAGGAGAAGAGGGGCACACCTGACTGTTGGTATATGTGTACGTTGGGTGGGGTGCACATCTGACACGTACACATTTGCTAGTACTGTACTGGCATGTCAGGCACTCCATTTCAGTGTGTAGACCTACCTATTGTGCTGGCTAGAGGCATACCGGTGTACTACAGATCTTAGCCTTAATTACCAACATATTAGTTTCTGACTTCCTAGCCTTCAAAACCTACATCCAACTGCCTGGCCTGCTGTAGTCTGTCTGTGTGGGGTTGTGGGAGGGGTTACCCATAGAACACATTCAGAGGCCATAGTTCAGCATTTGTTTGTGTCAGTCTACACCTGTCCAGCTGGTTGAGACTTGTGTGGGCTGTATGGACACACATGATGCTCAGCCCATTACCCGCAGTGGGTTATGACACCCTGTGTACAACTGGCTACTGTAGTGATCCACGTATGTGCTACAGATGTCATGGTGCCCTTATGGACGTCTACTGTCTGCTGCCTTAACATTCGGCCACCAAATTCCCTTGCATGCTCCCATCCATACCATAGCTACAGGTACCAGCACATTCTAATACAACTGCAAATTAGTAGGTTGATTGACTTACCTTGAGGGTGTGCCAGACCTGATGATGGTGCTGGAGGGCTGCCTATGTCGAATGCACATAGTGCACTCCCTATACATGGCCGAGCACAGGTAGTGTTATGTTTGGCATCCCTTTTACTTTCTGTGTGACATTCCCTGGGTCCCTACTGTGTCAGTGCATATGCTATGCGTTGCCTCTTTGCCAAGGCCAGGTCATACTGGACACACCTCCTTCCACCTACTGAGTCTGGCTCAGGTTGTTCCTCCTCCTAGTCACTCTGTGCCTGTACAGGCCTTGGCATTGGTGGGGGGCTGTGTGGCCCTGCCCCATGCTGATCCTGCTGCAGCTGTTTCCGCAGGATCATATTGTGTAGCATAGCACATACCATAACAATTTGGGTGCATGTAGCTGGTGAATAAAGCAAGGCTCCACTGGATGTGTCCAGACACCAGAACCATGACCTGAGCATCCCAAACACATGCTCTATTATATGTCTGGCCTGTGCGTGTGCCTCATTATAGGGTTGTTGTTCAGGTGTGTGTGCATTTCTGATGGGTGTCATCAGCCACGGCTCCAGTGGGTACCCAGCATCCCTCATTAGGTGATTATAGGGGATGTCCATACTGGCAAATCTGTGGTACAGCTGCGTCAGAAGTCATATATCGGAATCGTCATAGCTTCTGGTGCAGCCGCACACACATTCAGTATAATGCCCTGGGCATTGCATACGACCTGGCAGTTGATGGAGGGGATACCCCTGTGGTTAATGTAGGCCCTACCCTGCTCACCGGGTGGTGCTTTGATGCATACGTGCATGCAGGCTATAGCACCCACTACCCCAGGGTAGTCTGCCATTTGGTGGAAGAGATGCATATTGCTGTTCAACACCTCACATGTGTTGAGGAAATGTACATGCTCACTGGCATGTAGTGACATGGCATCCAAGAATTGGCGGAATACCCTGGATGCAGATGCCTCTGAGATCCCCATGATATCCCCAGGTGTGCTTTGGGAGGTACCTGTGGCTAGTATACCTAGGCCTACACATACCTTGGTATCCACTGTGATGGGTTTTCCTCAGCCTGTTTGATGTGTCAGGTGTGACCAGCACAGCTCAACAATCTGCTGTAGGAGGTCTCTGTCCACCCTATAGCGCTATACTATCTCCAGCTCATGTAGCCCCTGGTAGGTACCCTGGGTCTGTACAGTCTTATCTGTCTTCTCACTGAGGGTTGTTCAGCAGCATTCACATCCTAACCACCCACAGCCTCTTGCACATATTGGTCTATGTTGCCTGCTGCAGCCAGTCTTATTTCGTAGGTTTGTTTATTAAAATTTCCCCACATGTATACACTGGTGGTGTAGAGTGTGGAAAAACCCGAGGGGAAGGTGCTTACTCACTTTATTGTAGTGTTCCGGACTCAGGTTGTTCCTCCTCCGAGTCACTCTGCGCCTGTACAGGCCTTGGCATTGGTGCTGGTCTGCTGGGCCTGTAATCTGCTGATTCTGATAAATATCACCTGTTTGCCCAGCTTGTTCACCTTGATTAGTCTCTTACTGCTGTTTTCCCTCCCAATTGCACTAGGCAGGTATAGATACACCCCTAGCTTAGGCGTGCTAAGCTAGGTGCAATCCCGAAACACAGGGCTCCAATCCATGTACAGTATGCCTGACACCCCCCCCCCGCATGATTTCACCTATATTCAAGTCCTGCATCAGGCTATCTATACACAGAGATAGCAACAACTTACTTGAGTTAAAAGAGTATGAGTGGATTCTTAGGCTTAATTCTGACCACTTTCGATAATTTAAAAAAAAAAAATTTATTATATTTTATGCTCTGTGTTTTTGTGGTCACATGATCTTTGGACTGCAGGTCATGTGATTTTGTTGACCTATATTTAAACCATTTTGTTTTTTTTTAGAAATGTTTGTATTAGTATTGAGGAAGCATTTTATCCGAAAGCTTTGCCATTATATAAAGTGTGTTTTCTCAGTTCTTTTGTCGTTTTATGATAAACAGGATTCACTATTTTCCACATCGTTTGCATAGTATTGTCTTCTAATGCATAGTGACATGACCCATACTGATCCTCCCCAAAAATAACCACTGCTTACTGTCGCGCAGACCCGCACACAACTGGTTAAAAGTGCCTTACCATCACCGTATTCAATGTCCCTTGTCCTTCCCAACAACACAACCAGCCTCTGCACAGATCAAAACCAGAACCCTGCACACCACAGACAATGTGCTTTACCACTAAGCCATAGCAGATATGCATACATCTGAGGTTATCACATACAGATCATCCAGCACAGGCATTCAACAGTATAGGACATGTATTCCATCATGTAGATTTCTGTGTGCTAATGTCCACATATCTATCTATCTATATATATATATATATATATATATATATATATATATATATATATATATATATACACATATGCACACACATACATAGATATAGAATATATATCTCAACAGCAAAGCACGTGACACCAAAGCATTAGACAAGAATGAAAAGGAAACCACATGCACCTCCTGCATTATGTACTGGTGTTAATATCAGGGCAAGTGTGTTTCTGTGTGTCACACGGGTTCAGACTGTATTCAAAGTAAGATTAGGACTGCTGACATTACTCACCAGACCTATTGCTGAATGTATGGATATGTCTTGCCAATCCAGTCTCTTGGCCGATTGCGACATTTATGGCCACTATATAGAAAAACAACAAAACACACTCCTCAGCACATCCAGTAGCTAGCCACTCACAGACTCCAACACATAGGATATGAATGCCAAACACACACACACCTGTCATGCCTTGGAATAGAACACCTGCCTGTCTATTCTATCACACTACAGCATTATGCAGTTACAGAATGCACTACCGAGATTACTGGGACACAGCACTCCCAGAGGTGTACTTCTAGGTGGGTGACATCATCAGCAATGGCAAAGTTGGCGATAGGGATTGTATGGAGTGTGAGCAGTCTAAAAGCATATTTCTGTTCCCAGGCAGATGGAGACACACACACACATGGCATGGCTGGGATTAGAACACTGACCTAATTACCTTATTACACTACAGCATTATGCAGTTACAGAACGCGCTACCGAGATTATGGGGACACAGCACTCCCAGAGGTGTACTTTTAGGTGGGCGACATCAGCAGCATTGGCAAAGATGGCGATAGGGATTGTATGGAGTGTGAGCAGTCTAAAGGCATATTTCTGTCCCCAGGCAGATGGAGACACACACGCCAGTGGTGGGATCAGGACAACTGCCTATCTACAGACCACTATTACAATACTACATAGATACGAGCTGCGCCACAGACACTACACCTTTCAAGACTGTCAATATGACCTTCTAGGAATGCAGACATCGACATGGATGCTGGCAGTTATGATGTACATACCTGTGAACCTACGTGTTCAATGTAGGAATCCATCCTGAAGTGGAGTATGGCCATCTGTTGACTGGACGATTACTATCACTGTACAGGGTTACAGTGGCCATGCCCATACACATAGAGGCACATAACCAACACAAAGTGTCACTGGGCATGCTCACACACTTAGTAGGACATGGCCGTTTGGAATGCACTCTGATTCTAAACACGGAAGGGCACAGTGGCCATGCTATTACATTTAGATGTGAACAACACATTGTAATGGACTCCAGTGTCGATAGTTGTCATTGTTAGCAGGAACGCTGCACTACATATATCTGACACCAGTCTTCTACACAATGTCTGCTGCTGTCCATCACCTTAGATGTACCAATCTATACCTGGCACACTACTACCACCCATGGTGATGTCCAGCCAGGAGTGGCTACTTCGCCCATATAGTGCCATTCATAGTCGAATATCCTGAGACCAGGTTAACACCCTGACACCCAGAGGACAACTGCATTGTATGTGTATGCTAAACAGTGCTAGATGTGTAACGTTCATAATCACAGCTGCCCAATGTAGATCCAACAATGGGGAATACTGACATCTGTGCAGTGAGGAACACCTGGCTGAAGGCTTAGTTGTGCACAATAGCACTGCCACCATATACCTCAGAACCAGACATGTGGGCCATAACACAGGTATGAACCGCTCCAGGTGGTGGTGTCCCCATGTACATGAAGGCCACTCACATGTACTGACCAGTACATCCTAAAAAGGCATCACAGATGTGTCAGGTGCAGATCAGCGTGTAAAAAGCTGCATTCTAGGATGTAGCCCCCAGACATCACCATGTCCTTGAACCAGCAACACACATCCAGACATGTGGTAGGACATATAATAGTGCAACACCATGTGACCCATGACCAGTGGACTGTACCTAGCTCTACATCAACTGTGCAGACTACCCATGTACTGACACAGTTGCATTATGTGTTATGCAATGCAATGATACCACTAACCAGGTCGGCTGTACATATGACAGTGGCCCTGGGTCATATACAGCAGTAACAGATGACTGTTGCTGTACACCAGTAAACACCCTCATGTTTGGATATGACATACATGTACCTGCCGTGGATTTGTACATGCCACACACACACACACACACACACACACACACACACACACACACACACAAAACACATGTGCATATAGCATAGCTGTTGCTGTCCTTTGTGCAGACAGGTGGCTACAGCAATTACTCACATGCACATGGAAGGTAGATCCATGGCTGTTGAATGCTAACAGTACATAAGGTGTGATATCAATGTTGACTGAGTCAACATTCCCTCTGTACTGGTTACCCATGACAACTATCATATCATACAACAGTCCATGTGTCATGTATGTCATCACACATGTCCACCAATTGCAATGCCTACAAACATGGCAAAATGACAGGAATGTAGGACCTACACACATGTACATGTAGTGGTGTGTGTTCAGCTACGATGAGTGTGCAGTAGCTGATGTTTGCAGGTGACGTGTGTCTTACTACAACATGCAGTTGCAATGCAGCCCCATCATTGCCAACTGTAGATGGTGATATGCTGACAGTACGTTAAGATGTACATCAGGTATGGATGGATGTGTGGACATAACTAAGTGGTGGGGCATCTTTGCAGCTGGATGTTTGCTGAGGACAGCTCTCAGGTGTGTCACAAGCAGTCCTACAATAACATGTGCAAACACTAAGCTATGGTTCTGTTAATTGAAGGGGATCACATACAACCTACACAGCGATCAGGGTGTCACTGACTGTAAATCACCTAACACCTGTAATACTTAAGACCTCCCATGTGCATATATCACCACAATTGCCAAAGATAGCGTCGGTACACATTGTAATGCGGGCAATACTGCTGCATGTCTGTCATACATATCATAAGATAGCAGGTGTTTGATTCACACTACTGCCATGTGTGTTTGCTTGTGTGTCCATATATGTCACGTATGGTGGGGAATACATCCCAATTGTTATTCACTCTCCTGTACACTGTTGTAGAGATCTGTACATACTGCATTGTTGAAAGCAAGACATAGGCAGGGGTGGGGTGTGTATCACACGCATGTGTGCTATCTGTATGTGCATGACATAGGTGCATTCAATTGTGGACTCCACAGTGTGTGTGTGTATGTATGTATGGCTGTCTGGTCCATGGAGTGAGGATGTATGTTACCATAGTGAACAGATAGGACCCCTAACCCCTCCAGGTGATGCAATCTACTACCCTGTTGCTGTCGTCGATCTTAGGCATTACTGACTACCTGTACATGTGTATTCCCTGTGTCGCGTCATGTAGGTGCACAGTACTGTAATGGTGATTACCACATAGGTAGGGGTCCTCACCTCAACACTATCAAGTGTGTGTGTGTGTGTGTGTGTGTGTGTGTGTGTGTGTGTGTGTGTGTGTGTGTGTGTGTTACAATGTCATTAACCCCGTGAGTGTGGGCGTGTTACTGTGTGTCTGAATACATGTGTGCGAATACCTCTGTGTGTGTGTGTGTGTGTGTGTGTGTGTGTGTGTGTGTGCGTGTGTGTGTGTGTGTGTGTGTGTGTGTGTGTGTGTGTGTGTGTGTAAAATTGTGTGTTCACATCCTGTAATGTGGATGTGTATTACTGCTACACAGTGAGGCCTCACGCTATCAACTGGCCTCTACCCTTGTCATCAGCTGGACTGCTATGTAAACTCCCCACTCCATGTAACTCTACCTGTAATGTCACCTGGTATGGATGTCATGTCTCTAGCCACTGTAGCTTAGTACACAGCTTCCATGCTCCTGGATCAGTAGATGTGTAGACATCTTTGGAATGTCAGCCTTTCTAACACTGAGGTTGAGGCGACGAATAGCATGCTGGTATTGCCATACATACCTGTGAGTAGTCCACATTTACACATGGGAAACTAACTGTGAACACTGACACTCAACGGCACATGCAATTAGGCCTGAAGGAGGGAAGCAGGACATCATGACCAACATGCTGTTACTGTTGTTACCAAGACACATACTGTGAACAGAAAACTATGCATTCTAAACCTGTACTACGTGGTATGTCTGCTGCATGTCAACAGTACACAACAATTGTTATCTTCATTTATCTCCCTATTCTGTTCACCCTGTGCATCAGACCATATCAGCATGTCCCTGCACCAATGGTGTGGATGACAGGGATGCAACACAGTCATCATTATATACACAGGGGGATAATGTTTGCCAGGGGCCTAGGCTGCACCAGTGGATGACATCATGTGTGTGGATTAGGGCCTGTGATCTAATTGGCCATGTGTGGTTGTTATGCATGTGTGTGTTGCGGTGCCCTACAGATGTTTCTGGTGTGTGCGTGTATGTGTGCACACAGTTCTGCCATGTGTCTGGTCTACACAGTGATATTATTGACAGCTCCAGACTGTACAGACCAGGTTTTACAGCTCTTGGTGTCCAGCCACGACCACGTGACCTGTGCCTGCTAGGGGTTGCACGGGCACTACCAGGCAGAAGTGCAGATTGGGTACTGTCCGATGACACATGTCCACTGGAACCGTGTCCCTGTTGGGACTGTCCTGGGCCACGTGCACATGGCCTGCTGTGTCCTGGTGTGATCAGTGCAGCACCAGCTGCACTGTTGCTGCTACCGCCACTATGGGAGCGGCCATGTGAGGTAGCTCGTTCATGTAGACCTGCACCAGGTGACATAGCTGGTCTATGTCCACGTGCCCTATGCCTCACTCCTACCAGATGTTCCAGCACAGACAGCTCACGCTCACGGATTGTCATGCCACGGTCAATGATTCCAACCATGTCACCCAAACGTCTGTCCAAAACCTCAGCAATCTGCTGTTGAGCATTTTCCATTGCCTGGATGTTGTTTAAAAAACAGATAGCAGCCCTCTGAAGCCTCTGCCCTTCTCTGTTCTGCCATTCAGCACGTGCCTGGGCCAGCATTACAGCCTGAAACATGCGTCTGGTGACACTAGCAGCTGCACTCTGTCCTGCAGGGGCATGTCGGCCAGAGGTCCTCCTATGAGCAGCACTGGCCACATGCCTGTGTGGGCCATCTCCCTTCATTTGCCTGACACCATGGTGTGAATACACACCTTCCATAGCCACCACACTTTCCTGTTCCAAGCTACCACATGCCAACTGTCCTTCCTCTATGGCCACTGGTGATGGAGTATGTGTTGGCATGAGATCTGTGTGTGGGGATGAGGGGGATATAGGTGGAATGGCAACCAATGGCATATGTTCATCATCACTGCTAGAGTCTGTGGGGACACTAACATCAGATGGACTGCAGGAGGGTAACACACCTACATCACCTGTGAGGGCAGACAAAGACTCTACATTACAATACAGACACACACAGACACACACAAACACACACAGATACACACAGACACACATAGACAGACAACATGCATGTGATGTGACAGAAGGCATGCAACATGCATGTGATACATCAGACGGCATGCAGCTCTGACAATAATAGTGGTAGTTATCATACATCCCTGGGTTGCACACAACAGCATGCATGTGTCATAGCAGAAGCCATGCATTTCACACAATCATGGTAGTAAGCATGCATCCCTGCGTTACACCATGTGGACCAGCACAGGTTAACAGTACACATGGCTGATATGTGTAATATGACATTGCATTAACATGTACTATGACATGCAATCTGCTGACGTGTGCATTGACATGCATACATGTTTAACACAATAGTGTCCTGTCACATATACAGTGGGGTAATGGTGTCACATTGCAGTGTTGTCTGTCCGCTCTACAGATAAAATGTACATTTAGCAGATGTGCATGACCATTGCAGGGTATTATGAGGCATCTATATTGCTATATAGTGTGAAGTACAGACACAGTGCATAGCCATGACTGTGTGCATACACAATACATATATAGTGTGGATTGTGACCCACGTCGCTGAGGTGTATACACACTAAACCATGATGTGGAATGTGTGACACAGGTCACCGAAGGCCATACGGATGACACCCCTGCACATCTGCAAATATATTTTAGCTGCCTGGCAACCATGTCCACACATGGCAGACTTGTCAATACACCATGTCCCACATAACATTTGTGTACCACACACATAAGGTGTGCGGCTGACAGTGATGTCCAACAGCAGCAAGGGAAATGTGCTGTATCTGTGGCCTGATGTGGTTGCCTGTGTATGTATGTGGATGCTGTACAGGTGACTACTGTCATACTGTGACACAGTCATGATGTTCAACACATCTTATGTGGTCGAATTATGTTATGCCTGCACAAGCTGTGCACAGGCCTGTAGGATGTCTAGTGTTCCTGATCTGCAATATAACCATTCAACAAAGGCTATAGTTGGACCATGTGCAGACAATGTACAACAGGGTGTACACACAAACACATCACATCTATGGTGTGTTGCTACATGTCTCTGGCCATCCTCCATGGCCATGTGTGAACATGTGTTGGCCAAATGGTTGTGATGGCCATCTATCTCACATGGCTGTGTTGTCCCATATGACATACATCAATAGATGTTATATACTCCACTGTCCAAAGGGTTATGCAGACAAAGGGTTGTATGTTTGGTATGTGGGGTATGTTTTACAGGATAGTGAGACAATGTTGCAGTCGGCCCACTACATGTCATTGACATGTCAGATGGCACATCACAATGTGTGCACTCATAGCAGGGGCATAATCCACACCGGTGAATCCTGTGGGCTGCCCATGCTCCAGCTCACTGTGTAGTACTGTTTGTGTACCCCAGATGTGTAGTTCATGTTCCTACATTGAACTACACCTCCACCGTTGTATGCACAGCTGTCAACACATCTAACAATGACAGTTTGTGAGGTTTCATGTTGGTGTTTCACATAGTTTGTAAGTATTGCACATGTGTAGCCATTGTGATGGATTGCAGATGCGACCTGTATATTGTGACAGGACCATACATTATGTGTACATGTGTTAAATGGCCACATGGTGAATAGATCTGTGCATTAACATGCCTAATACTTATAACTGTCTCACCTGCAATGGGCTGCTGTCTTAGCAGAACGCCAGAGGTACCTATATTGCGGTGACACAGCAGTATGATCATTATCCACACCTGCATGACAGCTACAGGGTGCAATGTGCATGTTATTACATTCGCCACTACAATAGGATATACTATGAAGCATGCACATGTGTGCATACACAGAGTAGCATACTATAGTATGCGACATGTGTATACATGCCTTGCATATGATGTTACATTACATATTGTACAGTGCCTCATGCAACTATATGGGATATTATAGTTATATGTGCAGTAGTGACTTACCAGGCAATGCCAGGCTCGGTGGTTGAGAGACACCCCCCTCCATGATGTCAGCTAAGGCTTGTGGATGCTGTTCAGCCAGTGTCCCCAGGTTGGCCAGTAGCTCCTCGGTACGTGTGAGTGGGGGCTGGGTTGGTGGCCCACCACCTGTTGCACCTTGTTCCCTGGTGATTGCATTTGCATGTTGTTTTGCCCATCTGATTAGGTCTGTACAGTGTCTGCACACCTGCTGGTATGTGCCGTTATGGTCACCCACATCATTAACCCTCCTGCAAAGTTCCTGCCACAGGTCATCCCACTGCTGTGCATCCTGTGGCACATGGCTAAACAGGACATTATAGTTGTCTTGGAGGTAAGGTATGAGGGCCTCATCCTCCAAGCGTGTACAGCCTGGTAGCCTTGCTCACGGCATACCTGGAAGACATAATGATAGAGACAGGTCACAGTATCTCAGAGATGCACAGAGATACAGCTGCACATACATGTGTATCACATTTATTATGTATAAATATTTGTCTTTGCAAATCTTCATGACACTGACACCACTGACATGTTTGTGTCACACACACGTGACAGTCAATGGGGATTGGATATTATCACCATATATGTGTGTATCATCTGATTACATTGCTCATACTCCATGTGGATGCTGTCTTGATGTGGGCATGTCTGTTTGCCTATACTGGTGTTCTTACCTATCAGCACATGCCTGGATGTGTCCACATTAATGCTGTCAACCTTGATGCTGTGTATATGTCACATATAAACACACTTCCTTAACAGACATGACCTGAGACACTGCAGACATGCACATGGAAGGTTTTACATGCATGTGTTTTGCCATATGCATCTACACGGCACTGTACAGCAGTTCAACATCCTGCCAGATATCACCTGTGTTGCACATGTGATACACATGGGGCACTGGCTAGCCTGATGGTATTTGCAGGAATGGTTATCAACTATAGCATGTACTGCCAAGGTCATCTAGTAGTCTGTATGCTGTGGGCCATGTATGAGCCTAAGATGTAAGGTTACCTAGCTGTAGCCAACAGCCATGTTTCCGGTGCCAGGTGAAGCAGTGCCACATAACTGATCCACATGGTTAATGATACATCTACCATGCGGTCATCACACCAAGTCTGACAGAGGTGAAATGTGCAGCTTTGCTGGACATGGATGCATAGTATGGCAGGAGTATGTAACGTGTATGGCACAAGGATCTGTCCTGCATGTGGCGATCCTTGTACTAAGAAGGTGGATGTCCATGATGTATGTATTTGAGATCAGGATATGTACATGTAGCATGTCCAACATCACAGTGTTGGACATGGCTTTATGCAGGGTAGGCGTCATGTTACATAGTGGAGATAAGGATTGTGAAGGCTGATGTCGGCCATACAAACATGGCCAATACCCCTTAAAGGTGATATGTGATCCGATATAAATCACTTGAGTAATGAGTATGGCTGAACAATGATCTCTATATTCATGGATGTCATGACTAGGGTTTCCACTTATGACTACCGATAAGGCTTGGTGATGTCACTATCTCAGGGAGGAAAACTGCACAGCAGCATCCCTTACACACAGTGTCCATTATGTTGACCGCTGCCTAGGTGGTAGTTCATGGGTACAGGGTTATTAACCTAGTGGTGACAGTGCAATATGCAGCTGTCAGATTGTGCACATATGCCACACACCTCACCCACAAAGCCTCTTCTGTATGTTGTCCAAAACACTGAGTCAGCTATTGCTCCTAGGTCATAGCCATTCACATACTTACATAGGCAGATGCCTCCCATTTGTCTGTGTGGTATGGTCTACAATGAGGAGGAGTACAACGAATTAACCCTGTCTTACTGTAGCTGGCACTGGTGAGATATGCACATATTAATCAGACACCTTCTGTAGTGTTCGTTCTGTCAACAGTCCACTGGCAGAACACTCCTGTGACATATGAATGTACATCTAGTATACTGAGTGTTATGTCCAATGGCCGCTCTCATTCCTTTAAGTTCTTTGTTTTACAACATATTTATAGAAACCCCAGAGGTGGTGACATTGAGAATATTACAGAGGGACATGAACAGAAGTGGATTCTGAAACTTAATGCTGAAAAGTATCCTGGTTTGAATGCTACTACTTCCTTGGTCCCTTTTTTAAAGGCTAGACATCTTAAGCATTAAGATTAGCTAAGTTCTTTCAAAGTTAGTTTATGTATTTAACTAGCTTTTAGTTTCCAGATATTCTATTTAACTTTTTGCTGACTAGTATTTTTCCATGTTTTATTATGATTTTATAAGTTATTTAAGTGCTTTCTTATGTATGGTATTTGAATTTTTCTTGTACAATGTTTTTAAGCAATGCTTTTATTAGTTTGAGCATGAGGCTTAATTGTTTTTAACTGCTACTTAATCATTGTGTGATATTTATTGATTTATTGGCATTTTAGATATCTATTTAAACCTGTGCATTTTATACTGTGGTGTCTGATGAAGCAACTTCGGTTGTGAATGCGCTTACCACTTTGTACTTTGTTGTGATTAAACATTTTGCTGTGTGTTATCTTGGTGCATTTCTTACTTTTTACTTGGATTTATATCTGCACCAAGGTTTTACCCAACACGGTTTCTTTGGTTTTCTGTTTTTCTGGTTTTATTCGGTGAAGGGACACACTGCTCCATGGAAGATACTACAACTGAGCAGTCCGTGAGTGGACAACATCATCATTTTCTAAGGATTCTAGACATTCCTGTTAATCCATTGTTGAATACTGTTACACAAGCTGGTATGGATGAAACTTTTTCCAATCAACAACGTTTACCAGAATTTTTTCAGCAATATAAAAATCTAGAAAATATGATGTATAAATACAAGAGACTGCAATGGCAGAGGTTACATCTTCAAGCTTCATTGGAAGCCAAGATTATTCCACGAGGCTTAAGAATCCTGAATATGCCCACTTATTGTGATACATATCCAGTCCTGCTACGTAAATGGCAAGAATTAAATTTACAATTTAGTTCTCAATATATGGAACTTTTAACAGACTTTTTTTCACCCGTTGAAGCTGACTTAAAAGCGTAGATTATTGATCTTGAAACAAAAATCACTGACAATTTTTCTTGTGATATTACATTTAACAGAATGAGTCAACTACAGGACAATATAGTTGCTTATGAGAAGAAACTACAATCTATTAAGTCATCTAAACTTAATAGAGATAAAACCGACTTTGCAAGAAACAATGTCTTTTCCTGGCCGAAAGAAGTTAAAATTACATCTAGTCAGAGTAATGGTACCTTAATGCAAATATTGCATCGCAGGGAAACACGACTGGCTCCTCTGGTCCTGTTCCCGGTTCTACAAATGATCGGGGAGTTATGGCAGCCGTATCTACAAATGCTACACAAGTGGAACCAGGCTTGCAAATTCCTGTTACTGCTACTAGCAATTTGGCAGTTCCTACTACTACAGACGATCAGGGAGTTTTGGCACCCGTATTTACAAATGCTATGCAAGCGGAACCAGGTATGCAACCTTCTTTTACTGCTTTTAGCAGTTCGGAGACTCCTATTACTATTGACAAGTTTAGAAATGATGTGCGTCCTACATACGCATTGGCAGTAATGCCTTCAAACTCAAATGTATCTATAGTGAATAATTCTCAAGGGCAAGAACTAAATAAGGAAATGAGTGTTTTTTAGACAAGGCAAAGAAGGGGGATTACTCTTTGATAACAGCTCTGCTGTACAAAGCTTGGTCAAAGAGTTTTACACACAATGGCAAGACATTCAAGAGCCAGCACATGGATGTGATAGCTCATCAATCCAAAAAGAGATGCATGTAGTCTCAGACTTAGTTATTAATATTTCTTCTTTTGTATTAAACAGTGAACAGCTTAGTGTTCTTAATAAAGGTTTATCCTTTATTCCTGCAAGGAGGGCCGACCCAGCAGAAATGTTGAAGGACTTGAGACTACTTGGCAGAAGTCTTTCACTAAAGTGTTTGTTTCCTACAGATACTATTTCAGGTAACAAAGGATATGATATATACATAAAACCTAGTACCTTTGTTCCAGCTCTACCAATAGGTATTCAACGATTCATAGATGTATGTGAAATTGCTTTCAGAGAATTAAATAACTCAACTGATATCAGTATGTCATTTTATAACTTGACAGTAGATGAACATAGAGCCCTGCAAGAATTAAAAAAATCTACATTCACTAGTTATTAAGCAGGCAGATAAAGGAGGCGGTATGGTGTTAATGGACAAGGATTTATATGTCACACAAATGGAGAAACTTTTACTTGACACTCATACATATCAATGCATTTCCAAGCCTACTGTTAATGCTATTATAAAGTTTCTTTTTTAATTTTTGATTTATTAATCACAAATTTAATAGATGATTCACTTTTCAAGTACTTTAATGTGTATAAACCTCTTGTTCCTAGGGTATATGGCTTACCAAAAATGCATAAAAATTTGTTATCTCCACCCATGCATCCTATTGTTTCAGGCACTGGGTGATGTACTGAACCTCTCTCTATTTATGTAGAGGGATGTTTACATGGTTTGTTGGCAAACTGTCATACAATATTGAAGGATAGAAAGATGTTTTTACAGAGGCTTTATGATAGAATGGAAAGTGTTGATGTTAAAGGAGTACAACAGGTTTCTCTAATGTATTCCTCAACTTCACAGCCCTTTTCCTCCCTATTTACATTGTCCTCTGTAAAGCAACAACAATAAAGCAGTTACAATTTTTATAATTCCCCTTACTTCTGTAACAGAAGCCTACCTTCTCATACTGTGATGGTTTCACTTACAAAATGATTCTCTCATGTTTGAATAAAGCTTGCTGGAGTTGCCCAATTACTGACATCATCGAGGACAGGCAGTGCAGGTACTTTTTTTTTTTATCAGTTCCCTCCCCCAAAGTGACATCACCACAGCCATCATCTGATTCTAACTAAAATAATAAGACCCACCCATTCTGTGATGTCATGGCTCCCTTGTCCTTCCCCCAGCCTGAGTGCTGTTCATTTTATTCAGTAGTAGTGTAGTAACACCGATGTTTGGAAACACAGAAATTTGGTATGCATACTTGTACATTCCGCATGGCAAATGATGCTTAGGTGGTGCATCGCTTGCATACTTCTCTGTTGTATTTGCACCAGATACTGCTAGTGTGCATTGTGGGAACAGAAAGATTAAAACATTACCCTGGTATCAGAGGTGGCAGTGCAACATATTCATAGTGGCTTAACATCAGAGTAGCTCTAAGCAAGCACCATGTGAAACCTGAACAAGCAGCTAGAATTATTCAGTGCAGCTTCCACACCTTATGTCTGAAAATGAATTCACATACTCACATGAACAGGAGTAGCTGTATATTGATGGCTAAATGTGTATAGGCATGTCGGGTGGTTACTACACTGCAAAACTGGTATGTAATGGTGGAGATGTTTGGAAGGCATGAGCAAACACACTAGTATATTAAAGCCATGGCAACAATTGAACTGGAGGCTGGCAAATAGATTTAGTAAGAGATTTTGTCCTTGCACAAATATCAACAGTGATTCTTTGCAGTGACATCCATTATCTGATTCAAGGTAAGTTAATCTTGCTGTCCTTTATTTAAATAAAATCAATAAAAAATGTAGGGGGAAATATAGCAATGTGGTTTGTATGTACAAAGACAAATCCAGGGACACTGCAAAAGGATTTTTTTGGCAAACCAACCAGTGGAGTAAAAACATATGAAGGCAAACACTGCATACCAACACACTTTGCACATGTAAATCTCAGTTTTTAACAAGGTGGAAGCATGAAGTGATACCTTAACACTTAAATTAATAAAGATCTAAACTGGTTAATAGTATATATGTTTTATTCTTTAGCTCCTTGGTGCAAGACCTTACTGGATGTGACTGCAGTCAAGTAAGGCCATGGCTATAGTGCAGCAAAAAATGTCCCCTCTAACAAAGGAAATGCTAGAGCAAAGATTAAATTACACGTGTCAAGCACCCTGCTGAGATCTGCCAAACATTGGAATTACCAGGTCAAATTACCCTCAGGACTTTGACAGCTAGGGAAGCTAAGTGTTATGGAGGAGGGGGGAAGTAAATGGACTGGAATTCATTGTCTCACAAATTAGTGCCATTTAAACTAAATTAGAAAAAAAGGCAGCAGTAAACAGCACTTTGAGTGTGTTCTATGGCATTTGCACTGTTTCTGTTTTAAGTAGTCATCCAGCAGCAGGGAATGTTACTTACACTGTTCTATTTTACTCAGTACTTTGTACGCATGAAACAACTATGAAATGATAGGAACTTTAGGCAAATGGAGGCCTGCATGATGTAACATTTTTGAGCCAAACAATTATTTCTGGGATACTGGATGGCAACCTGATTTATCCAAACCACATCAATATGCCAGCCTCCATGTGGTCAGAGTCTGGAATTACATATAAAAATATTTTAAATCCTGTAAATAATCCCAAAGTGCTGTTAAAGTGTAGGAAACATCATGCCATGATGTTTTAAACATGTTTTTTGAGTCTGTGGGTGTTGTACTCCTTTAATGAGAACTTTGTCCTTGTTACATTAGACATTGAATCCTTATTCACTAGTATACCTAACACCTGGGGTGTAGACTGCGTTAGAGATTTTCTTTTTGTGAATAAGTGTTTCACCAACACTAAGATACAGTTGATTTGTAGTATATTAGAGATTATTCTAGAGAACAAAATTGTTATGTTCCAGGAGCAATTATTTTTGCAGAAAGATGGCGTGGCCATGGGCACTGCATGTGCCAACAGCTACGCCAACTTGGCTTTGGTCAGCTGGGAAGAGCAAAATGTGTTGTCAAATAATAATCCATTCTTTGGACAAATACTTTGGTACATCCATTTTGTGGAGGACGTGTTTATGCTGTGGAGAGGCTCTGGTATTGATTTGGCTCAGTTTTTGGAATATTTGCATTCAACCACTGATTTTTTTAAGGTTTACTTACCATAGTTCTAACACTGACATCAGTTTCCTTGATGTGCAGGTTAGTAAATCTGTTTTAAATAGTATTTGCAGTAATATTTACTTTAAACCAACTAGAAACAATACTCTTTTGTACAAATCTAGTATGCACCCTAGACATATTCCTAGGAACGTGCTCAAGGGTCAGGTTTTTAGAACACTGCGACTACATAGCAGAGATGAAGATGCAGTAGTTGCCTTATCCAATTTAGAAACAGAATTATTGCATAGGGGATGCTCACTTGCAGACATTGAACAGACTATCTCTAATGCCTGGAAGCTGAGAAGTACTAGATGTAAACCTTATTTTAATGCTGGTGATGCTGTTGACAATACAAGATATACTAACAGAACTAGTAATGATTTTAGGGTGGTGTTTCAGTTTTCTAGTAACATCAACCAATACCTAGATGTAGTCAAGAAGCATTGGTATCTGCTACAAGAAGTGCCTGGATTGGTAGACAAGGTCGGACATTCTCCTACTTTTAGTTTTAAAAATAATAAATCCCTTAAACAACATCTATGTCATGGTGAATTATCTAGAACTATCATTAGTTCCAATCAGCATGGTACTTTTCCATGCAGTAATTGTAGTGCTTGTCAATTTATATATAGTAAAAATAAATATGTACATCCTACTAGGCAATTTTCATTGTATACTAATCGATATATTGACTGTAGATCTACAGATGTGGTCTATTATTGTTTTTATGTTCAATGTCCTGCCTTTTATGTAGGAAAAACAAATAGAATGCTTAAAGATCGTATTTTAGACCACCTAAGAGATTAGTAATAATAAACCATCAGATGCTCTAGCTAATCATGGTATGTCCAATGGCCATTCTCATTCCTTTAAGTTCTTTGTTTTACAACATATTTATAGAAACCCCAGAGGTGGTGACATTGAGAATATTACAGAGGGACATGAATTGAAGTGGATTCCGAAACTTAATGCTGAAAAGTATCCTAGTTTGAATGCTACTACTTCCTTGGTCCCCTTTTTAAAGGCTAGACATCTTAAGCATTACGATTAGCTAAGTTCTTTCAAAGTTAGTTTATGTATTTAACTAGCTTTTAGTTTCCAGGTATTCTATTTAACTTTTTGCTGACTAGTATTTTTCCATGTTTTATTATGATTTTATGTTTTATTATGATTTTATAAGTTATTTAAGTGCTTTCTTATGTATGGTATTTGATTTTTTCTTGTACAATGTTTTTAAGCAATGCTTTTATTAGTTTGAGCATGAGGTTTAATTGTTTTTAACTGCTACTTAATCATTGTGTGATATTTATTGATTTATTGGCGTTTTAGATATCTATTTAAACCTGTGCATTGTTTACTGTGGTGTCTGATGAAGCAAATTCGGTTGTAAATGTGCTTACCACTTTGTACTTTGTTGTGATTAAACGTTTTGCTGTGTGTTATCTTGGTGCATTTCTTACTTTTTACTTGAACATATACGTTGATTAAGGTTCATGGCCTTTCAGACCAGACTCAGCAGGGTAGTAGTGCAGTGCCTCCCATTATGAGTGGTGTCTCCACTTTGTGGGTTGTGATAACTGTTGGTGTGCACCATTCAGTGTTCTCACAGACTGACATGAAGCTATGTTTTACATGATGTGTATGTGTAGAGCAAACTTTTTTGCCATATGTGTATGATACAACCAGGGATGTGGACAAGTCCCATGCAGCCTGTGTGCACCTTGTACCATCATAGTTATGGTTACAGGGGCTCTGTAGTGTACATGGATATATGATTGTGTACCTTTTGGGGGGGCAGTGTGTTTATGTTATTCAACACACTATCTGTATTGCTTATTCATGCTCAGCACTTGTTCAGAACATGTAAGCACTACATGAGCTACTAATTACTATAGCACTCAATCCTCCTCATTACCTACAGGTAAACACTGTTTGTAGTTACATTTCCCACTTGCTTAGAGTAAAACAGCTCTTGTACACACTTTCCTCACTTATCTAGAGGGAAATAGTTATATATTCAGGCATGTCCAAGTGTCAATTCCCAGTGTTCTCACCTGTCTATATGATGAATATGGGCATCTTGAGGCAATATAGAAATTGTCTCGTGTACACAGTCAATACTCCCCTCCTAACATCCAACACTACAACCTGTGGGAGATGCACATATCTAGCCATGCTGGAGGTAAAGCTCTCTCCAACCCAGACTGAACTTGATAATCATGTGGGGAAGTTAAACAGTTGCACCACACCACACTCATCACATAGTCTCACTAAATCTCCACCACCACACGCCACACATAGTAACACAACAACATTTGTGGAGCCTTTCAATACTATTCTGTCTAGGCAACAGAGAACTCCAAAGCAGAAACGCAGGCAGCCCCCATCCCCCAACACAACACCAATGACTTATAGCTCATAGACACAGTGTGCCCATCAACCACAGCCAATAGGGCAAAATAACGTACCCAACACACTAGTCACACTAGGTGGTCACACTGATGTCCCACTCACCAGGCTACACAAGGAGATAGTTACTGTCAGCTGCCTGTCGGGTAACAGGATCCACAACATAACCTATGCACTCAGGTCACTCCTCAACAGGTACAATATGACTGTGTCATTGTCCATGTTAGTGCGAATGCCCTGAGATGTACCTTCCTGGACTACATGTAAAGAGACATGGAATAGCACTCCGATCTTGTAGCCAGGTAGGTATTGCCCTAGCCCTGAGTAGCATTCTGCCATCATCCAGACTGATAGCAAGGACAAAATGATTTACTTCAGCAATTGGCTATGCTTCTGGTGTCATTCCAAGGGTATCCAGTATCTGTCGGCTTTGAATCACATGGTCGACAGAACACGATGCTTTGGTACAGATGGCCTGCACCTGTCAGCACTGGGATTCCGGATAATGGCTAAGGCTCTTGCTGCTCCTATAGTGCTTGTTTTAGGCACGGTTCAAATAACATATTCACCACCATGACAGGAACAGGCAAGCAAAATCTGAGGGTAATGCTACTCAATGCTTGACATCTTAATCTCAAATGCACTCACCCAAGGCATTCCTTGTAATGGACCACTTCGATATCTGTGCAGTGACTGGGACCTGCTTCTAGGCTCCTGAGAGCACCCCTGCACTACCAGGCTATTACTCATACCACACCTTTCAGTCATGTAACCAGGACCAGAACACCCATGGTGAAGGTGTGTCCATATTTCCTAAGGATATCCACACCTCCAGGCTAGTTGCTTAGCACAATGCATCAGATGTTATCCAAGTGCAACTAACTCTGGCCATAACTGCTTTACAAATTGTAGCTTGCTACAGATCCCCCACCATACCCCATGGTTAACGGTCCTCTCTTCTTGGTGTACTGGAAATTATGGTTCAACCAGACACACTACTAATGTGCGATTGACACTACCCCACCATTAACTGGGATACCTAGTCATGTACCGACACATTAGGCCAACACTTTCTAGGATTCATGAACTCCAATCACCTGGATCAACCTATCCACACCACCACCAGGGGCAACAATAACCTAGACCTGGTCATTACCAACATGTGCGACTGGTGTTCCACACCTGGGGTTATCTCCTCGTTGGTCAGATCCGAATGTACACTAATCACCCTTGTTATCCACATCCCGATACCACACCCTTTATGGAAACCACAGTATAATATTTCTACAAAGCCAACTTCAGGCTTCTTATGACAGCAGTAGTAAACATCATGACACCCATGCAGATGGACAACACAGTTACAACCGTTGAATCATACACAACTGCAATTAATTAGCACTTACATGACTGCATGGATCATGCTATCCCAAACAGAACCATAACGCTATCCTCCAGAAAAAGGAAGCCACTCTGGTGGTCCACTACCATGGACATAATGTACAACAGAAGGAGGAGACTGTTGTAAATTAGAGTACAATCCCATGAGTGGAGGAGTTCCCTGTTCAGCCTCAGTAAGAATCTGAGATCCCTTATCACATCCTCCAAAGCTAGCTACGTAAACATAACCATGACTAATTCCAAGGACTACCACAAAGCGTGTTAGAGGTATGTCACTACTCTTGATGGCAATACCCACATTTGCTCTGACATACAGCAGCAAGGCATGAACATTGCAGAACCGATTGATATTGGCAACATCCTTGTCAGATAGGTACAGTGCTAACTTTACACCACTCTTACACTCTAAAGGACCCATATCTATACAGAAATGATGCAGAGTCCCTGTGATCACAACTACGCAGTTCAAAGCTGCACTCTCTAAAGCCAGGAACACAGCATCCATGTGACCGTACAACATCCCAGGCTGTGATTTCCACGAACTTCAGAACGAATTTCAGAACTGGCTCCCCACTTAGGCACCATATTCAATAATAGCCTTGCATCAGGCATTGTGGCCCCTGAATGGCTCACAGCAACAGTTATCCCACTCCACAAAGGTGGCACCACAGTGGACCAGGGGAACTATTGCCCTATACACCTGACCAGACTGTTCTGCAAGTCTATGGAGCACATCATCGTGGATCTCATTCACAGAGACATTGGTGGCCTCCAAACCTTTGATCCCACCCAGTTTGGATTTGTTAGGGCCAGACCATGCCTGCTAAACCTGGTGGACACCTTTGAGACAGTTAACAAGGCATTAGATGAGGGTAAGGAGGTTCACACAGCCTACCTTGACCTCTCAAAGGCTTTCAACACCATTCCCCATTCTGGTATTATCAACATACACATCCACCTGCACATTAACCCCTACGTCACGAGATGTTATGCAAAGTGGCTCACGGACAGAACCCACACAGTGAAGGTAGCATAATCTAGGTCCTACTGTAAATCAGTTACAATTGGCATCCCCCAGGGCTCAGTCATAGGGTCCCTCATGTTCGATATATGCTTCTCTGAGGTACAGGCTAACACAAGAGGACTTAGGCTGAAAAGGTTTGCAGACAACTGCAAACTAGGGGCCATGATTGATTCCCCAGCTGATACAGACACCCTCCATACGGGTGTCACTGGGACGGATACCTGGTGTCAATAACATGGCCTCAAGCTGCATGCCACAAGGTGCATAGACATCCCCTTTGGATTGCACCAATCACCCGCAGACTATCACATAGGTGGTAGTCCCCTACATACATAAGACATAATAAGGGATCTTAGAACCCAAGTAGATAGCATTCACTCCTTTGATAACCATATTGGCAAGGTGGTGTGAATATCCTACTACGTGGCCCTTCTACACTCTACTGGGTTTGTAGCCAGAACAAAGGCAGCCATTGTGCCTCTCTACTCATGACTTATGAAACACATTAAAAGGTACAACACCCCATTTGAGATGTACTTTATGAGACAACAGCAACGGCTTGAAACACCACAACATTACCACACCAAGAGGAATACTGACCTCCGAAGGATGACGTATGCAGCCCAACTACAGAAACTCCAACTGTGCTCATTTGCATACTGCGTACTCAGAGGTGATCTCTGCTGGACATACAAGACCCATGTCCAAAACAGTATTGATGGATATGCTTCACATAAGTAAAAGCCGCTGAGAGCCACATACTCTGGAATATGTATCTAAACGCAACGATGACTAGGACGTGCTGGAGGGATGCATTCCTGACCCGGACACTCCCCATGCTTTGGAACATGATTCCTATGTACATCAGGCAGGGAAGCTCACTAGCACTCTTCAAGAGATACCTCGATGGGTGGATGGGAGACAGACATGTACACCAGGGATCACTGCAGTGGCTCTGCTGTACATAGGTGCAGGAAACTAATGACTCTGCTGTTCACAGTCACAGGAAACTAACCTAGGGAGGTGGCGCAAGCCAAAACACTGTAGCTAGACTTATGAATGGCCTTGGGCAGACCGCATAGTACCTACCTATGAACCTATGAACCTATTACACGTCCTTTGTGCATGGATAATTAACTAGCTCTTCCATTTCAATTAGCTGTCATGCTGATACACTGTCTGGTGACTACAAGTCATATGTATCCTGTTATTATGTATTGTACATGCCAATAGACATACCTGATGTTTGCATAACATAACAGTAATGCTATGTAAAATGTTAAGACATATCTACCTACAATACTGTACATTACACATTTTTTGGCACAGTATCCCACAATGCAAATCATAATTGCACAAAAGGACCACCTTAGACATGTTATTCTCAGTTATATGCCCATACATATGCCTACTGTTACAGTATATCAACATATACTATCCCCTGTTATGGCACTTACTTGTTGGACCAAACCTGCCACTGACAGCGGCTGGAGTGGAATTGTTGTGTTCAAAGTCCTTATATAGCATCCCTTGTTGTGTATGATGTGTTTACCTTGTGGCCTACAGCAGTACACATGATTTCTATGAGCATTACTATGCTCAACAATACATCACTACATATTACCTTTTCCCACTATATGCATTGCGTACACTTTAATTATTACAGAACAGGTACTACATACACTGACATACTGAGTGTTCTACATACCTTATTAGTAACCCAAGTTGTCGTTGATGGTAATTTAAATCTTATTCGGTTTGTGTTGCAATCCTCGTTGTAACATTTTGCTGGTATATACAGATGGTTTGAATGTATGAAAAGCCATCCTTTTATACTTAGATATCAGTAACATGTGGTATCCTGCCACCAATTGGTGTTCCAGAGTAGATGATTATATGCGCATCAGCTGTGCAGCTACTCCATTAGCCAATGACATGGCAACAGTGGTGTATAATTAAATATTCCATTTGGGTGTTGTCCCTTTGCCCTACCTTCGAGGAAGACTGCCTGGATGTGTTGTTTGTGATGAATTGCAACAGCTATATGGAGACACACAGAGATATATTACCTTCATGGCCCCCGTGGATTGTGTGTAACTGCTAGAGGCTGTAGTTCTACATGTGAGTCTAGCTGTTATATTTCTGAACATTGCTACTTCTGCAGGGTTTGTACCTGATACATCTGCAAATTTTTAGGTCTGGCAAGGATGTTTGGGCAGCTCAAGGCTGTGTGGCTATGTATAGAATGTTAGGTGTTTTGAACTGTGCTCAACCGACATCTTTGGTGTACTGTACATGTGTATCAAACTGTGCTGTTAATCAGTAATTGGTAACACTTCCTGGTGTATGCACAGCCATCTGATATGGGAATATTGCAACCAAACCCAGTAACATTGGTGGCTGTTCCACTGTACAACAGCAACTATTTCACATAGGGCCATTTTAGTGTGCCTCTGACAACGTATGTTAAGGCTTCTGCAGATGTCATAGAGTGAGTAGATGTTTGTGATATTATTACAGCATGTATTGCAATTGTTTCAGGTGTGGAAGAGATGTAGGTGGGTGTACATAGCAGATGCAGGTGTGTAGGAACTGTATTTATACATATTCGATATGTGTGTGAGGGCTTCTTCCCTATTTGAAGACCTATCCTTTAGTAGACTAATACTATGGTAATTGCAGGTTGATTCATTAAGCCATTGTTAATTGGTTCCTGTATAGCATGCAGGTGATGTTGGTCCTTCAATCCCTTCTGAAATACATTGGTATGTAATGAAATGTTGCTACATGAAAGCTGTCTCGTGTATTTCTGTCACAGATATTCACTGGAGTTGTGTTGGTGACTGAACCTCTTTGGCTAAGGTTGCCACCTTTTCAAATGGCCATAGTGGGATATTTGCAGGGCACACATCAGATTTTAAAGGCCGACACATATCCACGGTCAGTACAAAGTATAGAACTTTACATATATGCCTATATAATATCTTATTCTTGTAGTGGTTTACTTGCTTATCCTGTTTCTTGTTACATGTAGGTATTTTAGATACAGACATGACTATTTTATGCAACAATTACATTAAATATGGAACATGCAAAATGTCTCGAGATTGTAGGACATTAGTATTTGTACTCATTTTGGTCAGGGCACTACCTCACATAGTGGGACTGTCTGAATAACGCACATTTCATTGGTTCTGGGCAGCTCTGCCCGTGATCTGCGCGATATTCAGCAAAGATTAGACCTGTGTTGCGCTTATCCATGTAGTCATGTTTAAACACTGCTTACCGGCACTTACCAGCAAAAAAAACCCACTAATGTGCTTAAACGTGCTTTAATGACCTGCATCCAACATCCCTTATTCGGGACATCAGAATTACATAACAGTCCTTGCAGGTCGTGCAACCGGGACCATGAACAACACAGTCACTGTCTTTACCACTGAGGCATCTGGGATATGTACAAGTGTTATGGTGTTTAGTATGTAGGGTGTACTAAGGCTGTTCCTCAATACTGCAAAAAATGTGTAACTCAGTTGGTGTACATATGGATGATACCTGTTAATGGTATGTCCAAGTGAGGCTTAATGGATATGCTCCAGCTATGGGAATCCATGTCACAGTGAGCCACACGCTGTAATGAGCTATACCTTGCCACAACCATAAGTGGAGAATGCTGGGGTGACAGATACCTATCATGGGTACTCCCCATGCTTTGCAACTACATCCCTGATTACATTATATGGAGCCTCTCAATAACACACCAGGGAATCCTTGCAGAGTGGGTGGGGAACAGTGATTACACCCCGGGGATCCCACAATTGGCTCTGCTCCACAGAGGGACAGTTAGTTAATCAATGGGCTGGTGACAGCAGACACATTTTGGCTAGGCTTATGAATGGCCTCTGACAGTTAGGCATGTACCTACCGATGTACCTAGGAACCTATACATACTGTATCAACACATGCTGATAGCTTAATTTACTGTTCAGGTATTGATTTACCTTGTGCCAATAGCAGTTGTGTGTGCAATAGTTGAGGGCGGCCTATGTAGGATGCACACAGTAGACCACTTATACATGACAATTTACAGGTGGTCGTGTGTGTGTGCCATCCATGTTTACTGTGTGTGCAGGTGGAGAAGTGTGTCAGTCCATTGGGGCCCACACTGTTAGTGTATGTGCTATACGTTCCCTCTTTGTCAAGGCATGGACATACTGGGCACGCCTCCATCTGCCTACAGGGGCTGGCACAGGGTGTTCGTGGTCTGGATCCCTCTGTGCCTGTGGTGCCCTTGGCAATTGTGGTGGGCTGTGAGGGCCTTCACCATTATGTCCCTGCTGCAGCTGTTTCCGCATGATCATATTATGTAGCATAGCACATACTATGAAGATGTGGGCACACGTGCCTGCAGAGTACGGCAAGGTTCCACCAGATATGTCCAAGCAACAGAACCGTGATTTCAGCATCCCAAACACACGCTCTAAGATTATTCTGGTTTGTGTATGTGCTTCATTATGGCATTCTCGCATGGGTGCGTGTGCATTTCTGATGGGCGTCATCATCCACGGTTCCAGTGCATAGCCAGCATCCCCCACAAGGTGGCCTTATGGGATGTCCCCCCTGGAAAATACATAGTACAGCTGTGAGGAATGCTAGATGTGGAAGTCATGGCAACTTCCAGGGCTGCCGATACACACATCCATGATAATGCCCTGGGCATTGCACATAACCTGGCAGTTGGAGTGGTATCCCTTGCAGTTTATGTAGCGCCTACCATCCTCACTGGGTGGTGACTTGATGTGTATGTGCGTGCAGTCTATTGCACCCAGTACCTCTGGGTAGTCTGCCACATGGTGGAAGTGGCGCATATTGCTGGCCAACTCCTCCTGCATTCGGGGGAAGTATATATGCTCATTGGCATGTGGTAACATGGCATCCAGGAACTGGTGGAGTATCCTGGATGCTGATGCCTGTGAGATCCCCATGATATCCCCAGTTGGCCTTTGAAAGGTACCTGTGGCTAGTACTCTCAAGCTTACACATACCTTCATGTCCACTGGGATGGGTTCCCCTCTGTTATTCCTGGCTCTGAGGCATGTCCAGCACAGCTCAACAATTTGCTGTATGGTGTCCCTGTCTACCCTGTAATGCTCTACTATCTCCAGATCATTTAGCCCCTGGTAGGTTACCCTTGGTCTGAACACTCTTCTCCTCCTCTGGTTCCTGAGGTGGTTGTCAGCCTCATCCTCCACACCACCTTCAGTCTCCAACACATACTGATGAATCAAAGCTATGGCAGCGCCTACCATGTACATTTTAAAAGTTCCCCATCTGTTTACACCGATGGTGCAGAGTGTTTGGGAATACACAAGCGTGTGTGTGCAGTGCTTTCACACTTTATACTATTGTGCTTTGGAAGTTGCTGATGTCATCAGGTGTGTATGTGCAATTCCAGCTGCAGGGTATCTTATTTGTGGGTTTCACAACAGGTACTGCTATTGTGATGCCTGTGGTGTTGAATTACACTTGGTTCCATGATTCATCTATTGCACTTTACTTCACTTTTCAGCTCGATTCCCCTCCCATTGTCAGGCACACATCCAGCTGCCTGCTTTCATGTTTTGTAATTTCCCAACCCAGGAATGTGTTGTGAAATGTGTTATGTAGCTGATCTACTGCAGGTTTGCTTTGTTCTGATGTGACAGTTCTCTTTTCTTAGCAGTACGGCAACTCCCCTTTCATATTCTGCAGGTAGCTGCTGGCAGCCTTGTTAGCTGTCGTCAATGGCCCACTGTGAGTTCCTAGGTGTTAATTACTCATTTATACTCATATTACCATGCTGCAGCATTTCCTTATTGTCTTCCCGTAACCTTCCTGTTTTACCTAAGTTTCACGCCGCGCATGCCCAGTTTCCGTCTTTTGAGCATGTTTTCATCCACATTCACATGCACTTTCGGTCACCTTGTGTGCTCTCAGCTAAGCATAGCTATGGCTAGGTACACACCCCTATCCTGCAGCTTTGCTTTGCAACAGGCAACCTGGATTACCAGTGCTCCAATGTGCTTACAGCTACGGCGGCGCACACCTCTCATGATGTCAAGTTTACCTCCAGGCCACTCCTCGGTGTTGTACCACTGCACCGTGTGGTACATCCTTATGCTGGCGGGATGTTTGTGATTCAGTATTACTTGACTCATTTGCATGGCATTGACTACTAATTCCTAGTTACCATGTGGAACACTGTCACAGACCCTTAGCAACCCTTGTGCCTTGGTTGTGGTGTAGCATGCGTACCATTGACTATTATGGAGAAATCATAATTTGTGTTACATTGCAGTTTTATGACATCTAAATATATTTTCCTTGTGTTCCCATTTGCGCACCCATGCACTGCAGTTGTACTTTGTGTTAGTGTGGCCATGGCATTAAATGTTATTTTTTATGTGTTGTGTGTGTTTTTTTATGCCATTGGCTGTATATTTAGCCATTGGCATATGTTAACATTGTAATACATAAGTTTGGACTGCTTTAATGGCTCCGATGTTCTGTTTGAAAAAATGTAAACCGTTTTTTGGTTTACATTTCTGCACCACTTCATGAATCGCTATATAACTTCATTTTCATGCTACACTGCTGCACATCGGGTAATTAGCATACAAGCACCATGAGCTGCACAGCTCTGGCGTACGCTGGTAGTGCAAGTGGAAACAGCTCGTACCTGGATCAGTCGGCGGCCATATTTGGCATTAAAACACCAATGCTACGCCTGCGCCTGGCGCAAGCTTCATGAATCCCGGGGTTACAGTTGTATTTTATGACTTTCTTGCAGAGTGACTACATTATATGCAAGTTTTCAAATACAGTGATGACCTCTTAAAATTTTTTTTATTACTAGGCCGGCAGCCCTTGAAGGACATTTTAAGTCTAGTCAGTTTCCCTTGTTATGCTTGAATTAACCTGCCTCATTTGTTTAGAGATTGCCTTAACCATCCCTTGGTTGATAATTATGTATTACCCCTAATGATAATAACTTGGATCGTACCACAGATAATTTTACGGGATCCATGCATGGGATGAAGCATTTAGGCTTTCATCTGCCTTTGTCCATTAGTAGTACATTAGGCAGTCCTAACGTAAATTTTCTGTTTCCAAATGTTTTCTTAATGTTTTATGAAACAGTTTATAGGTATATTGAGCACTAAGTATAAGATGCATAAAAATAAATGGGAAAAATGATGTGTAAATACTTTTATGGACGGGCATCAAAAAATAGCCTTCATCCCAGGACAGACAGCAAGAAAATATATGAATCCAAGCATCTCATGCCTGAATCAAAAAGGAAAGCACTTACATGTAGTAAAATTGATTTTGCACATCTAAAAAGAGTGTTCATTTAAGCCTGTCTCAAATTATGAAGAACATATTCCTCCCTGTAAGTTTGCTTCTTATTTTTCAACAATAAAGGAATCGGGGTCTATATTATATATTTGAAGTTTCAAAACTTCAAAGCTCATATGTTCAACAACATATGAGCAAAGTTATGGGTGTCGGCCATATGACATTCGAACTTTGAAAAGTTTGAATAATTAATAGGGACCCAAGGAAGTGTACCTAGAATTGTCTGAAACTTTTCACAATATTTCCACCATTTTTGTAGCTTTCATACAGAAACCAGGATCACTGTCATGCATTTTACAGTAAATATTGTCAATCCTTTTGCGGCCATAACTGCCAGTTAATAACATTGCTGCCTTTTATGAACTGTCAGCAAAAAAATGAACAGCTACATGGACCCTCTATGCAAACGTCTTATCTTAAAATAATGTTAATAAAGAAGATAGCCCTCAATTAAATTTGTTATCACCAAATGAAAAGTTTTGCAGACACTGCCTGCTGTAAGTTCAAGGAAACTTTGGATAAAACTGTTAGCAGCCTGTGGTCAGATAAGAGTGACTCTGCAGAACAAACTGAGAATGGGTTACTTCAAATGTAAGTACACATCCAAAAGTGTAAGATATATAGCTTTCCTGTCTGAGAAAGAAAAAAATGACCCTAGTATTATCAATGAGAAACCAGAATTAAAAAAAAAAATCATAACTGGTAATTATCAATTATTTATGACTGAGAAATCATCCTGTGTCCAGTTTTCCACAGTTATGTTATTTGTTCTACAGAGTGGACACAGTTTGATATGTTAAAAATTTTGTTTGTATGTTCTATATACACACACCATGTACTATGGAAAGAACTTTGTAGTAATGTGTGCCCACTTAATATAAAAATACTCTGTGCAAAAGGCTCAGAAAAAGTGATTAACTCCAGGAATGATTATTAAAGAAGGACTACAAGCCCACAAGATTAGAGGTATTTGCCTTTCACAGAAGAAGGATTTTGATCCTAGAGAAAAGGCCTTATGTGGTCTGTGAATAAAGAAAATTATATAGCAGTGGAATATCAAACAAGGAAGTCCTGTGGATATTTAGAGGGAGTAACACCAAAACTACATGTTGTTGGAATTGTATTAGTTTGGCTTAGATGACTGAAAGGAAACTGCACTGTTTCAGTTGAAAAACCTTTTGATTTAAAATAGTCTGGTTTCAGAAATGAGATACCTAAAACTGCATTTCCAAAGTGTGCTTTTCATATTTTATTGTGGAAAATGGAGGGTTTTTTTTAATCCATGTTCCACAACTATCTTTTTTCCTTTAATCTATGTAGCCTGTAAGGCTATAATTAACAAAGCAAATGAAAGAAGTGAAAATATTTACTTGCTAGCATATAGAATAAATAAGTCCACAAAACTGTTCATGTTAGAGCAATGTGATACCCTTGACAATGCAGTTTCTTGGAAAATATTACAGATCAATTCAGCTTCAACATTGCATTACCAGAATAATGCAATATCATTTGTTCCTCAGACAAATGTCTTCATCTGCCCTTTCCTTACAGGCAAGGGATAAAATGGACAGAGGAGATAACATGTGTGAAATATATAAGCAGGGTTCAGGCCAATTTTCCTAAAGGATAGATACCTTCTGCATTCCATAATTTTTGAAGTGATGCAACATAACCTATCTCAAGATGCAAAGCTTGATTTGTGGAAGGGGGAAGGCTGCAAGGTAGCATTAAGAGGAGACATTATGGATATCAAAGGTATGAGTTGAAAGCATAGCACAGAGATGGTGCAATTGAAAATGAGGAACTTAGGGGAGACACAGAAGTTTTTTTTATTACAGTGAGAAGGTGCAGATGTTCTGTATAACCTAAAGTGGGCACTAATAATAGAAACTGATAAGTTACATATATCCAAAGTGGAAAAAGAATTCCTTCACAGAGGGTAATTCTGGTGGCTTAGAGTGGAAAGTGATATAAGATATCTAGTATGATGCATCAAGAAGAGCAGATCAGATAACAAACCCACTGGCAGTAATGTCATCTGATCAAGCTAACTACATTATGGGTGACAAGGACCTTAGGGAAGGTTTCAGGCAATCCTTTATAGTTTAGGATCATCAACCACTGGTAGCCAATGGGAATTCCTGGCAGCTCAGCAGTATCTACTCACTTCACTGGAACAGCAGACATTGAATCATTCCTTCTCCCCAACACAGATTGGGAAAGTCATCTCTTCTCTCATCCTAATAAATCACTAGATTGTACTAGGATTGGATGGATTCCTGGTGGAGATGTATAAATGGAGAAAGATAGAACTGAGTGTAGTATTGGCACAAGTCTTTAATGCAGCTAGTAATAGACATAACCTGAACCCCAGTATAAATCAAACCATTATCACGTTAATTCTTAAGGTGAAGGAGGGAGTTCCCAAATGGAGTGACTTTAGGCCTGTCTCTCTTATCAATGTGGGCCTGAAAATGTATGCCAAAGTAACAGAAAACCTGCTAGTAAAGGGACAGAATGGCTTTGCCAGTGATGGAGAGGTTTTGACATAACCTTTTTACATCTTCACTAGGATCTGAAGAGAGGAGAAGGAGTTGTCCTTTTTTATTTACAGAAGGGTTTCAATACAGTGGAAAGGGGCTTCCTTTTTCAGGTCATACCTCTCAGACAATGTGGTGAGAGATTATAAAATTAAGTGAAAATGCTATATGCTCATCCAACCTTTAGAGTACTGGTAAATGGAGACTTAGACAGCCTATGGGTTATTTATAGAGGAGAAAAGCAGGTTTGTCCACTATTATCCAGTCTGTTTCTTTTGATTATCAAAGAGTTAGCATTCCAGGTGTGGAACATTTTGCATTAATAGTCCATCAAAGCTAGATGCAAACATTTATTCCTGGTGTTTACAAATGATTTTATACCACCCAGAAACAAATTTCAAATAGTAATAAAGGAAGTTTTACATGCTTTCTATGCTTTTGGGAGGTCCCTGGGGCTCAAATGTAATCTCAATAAATTTACAATTGTAAGCAAATGTAACATAAGGCTGGAATTGGAAGAAGTTAGTGGTTCCATATTGGTGACTCAAGAAGCATCATACTTAGGTGTAAATCTTGAACTGACATTTATATCCATGATGGATAGGAATTTAGGGGCATTAATAACTAAGTATAAAAACTTGCTGCCTACATTTGCAAACTTTAGGTCAACATCTGGAAAAGTTACAGCTTCCCCTTACCATAATACTGCAACACATTTTGCACCAGTTACATAATGTTCCAATACCAATATAGCACTCAGTCTGCAACCTTAACCAAGATTTAGATGCAGTTGTATTGTGAAAAAATGCAAGGCATATTTTAGCATACATGTCCTGTATCCCAACATGTTACTGTATAGTGGGAATTCCATATTTAGCAAGTTATGCTTTAGTTTTTCTACTTCATCAGTTAATTAAAAAGTGTCAAACTGTGTCTAGAATTTTTGAAGGGGCCAACAAAAGAGTGTCAACTAATCCTTGGGTAAAACCTCCCCCTGCCTGGTTATTGCAGATTTACATAGATAAAGAGTCAGTTGGTGGCCTGGCATGGGGTATGGTGTCCTCAGACATTATATGACACTACCCAGAGGTTATTAGGCAAAAAAAGCAGACTCAAAGGAAGTACAGTAATCTAAAGGTGTTTGCCATTGTAGCCAACTCCTAAAGAAAGGCTCACAGAAGGAATTCTAAGTATTACAAGAAGAATTTAATCTTCCAACTCAGCAATGGTCTGCCTGTTGCTAACTACATGGGATTTTGTTTAAAAATGTACTAGGTAATACTTTTAAGCAATTAGTTTTACCTTGGGGAATGGAAAATGTATTGTAAAAGGCAGTTAAATCTTTATGAGGGAATAAAAGTACAGCTATTAAACATCTACTGATATACAGGAGATATGTAGGTGAAGGACCAATGAATTCATTCATTTGATGTGCAAAATTTGAGAACAGGTTTGGCCAGCTTTAGTTGAACTTAAAGCTGGCTTAAGTACTATCATCAGTACCTCTTATGTATATACAGATGTTATATGACTCCATACAGGCAAAAAAAGACAAACCTCTCACAAACCTATTGTTGTTAAACATGTTGGTGTTGTCCCCAAGCAAGACCATATTGGGAGTTTTTAATCTCCAAGATGAACACCATATATGGAATGTCCAGTGTAAGTGACTGGAAATGGGGTATTTTTGGAATTTATCCCAGAGGAAAATTTGTCTGTCTCTGCTAAATTGGAATTGCACTGGATCTAACAAGTGTAGTTAAACTTTTCTGTGTCCATTCATGGAAGTGAAGAGTTTGTCCCTTATAAGTTCTGTAAGAGGACTTTCTCTGCCATTGTTTGGGGAAAATTGCATATGCTTTTAAAGTACCTGCTCAGATGTGGCAGTACATTTTTGATTACGCTGAGGGAAAATACTAATTCAAATTTCTTATGTGTACTTTTTACAGCTTTTTTAACTTCTCCTTATTGTGAACTATACTACCTGTTATAAGGGTTTGGAATGTTGCTTTATTTTTAATTGTTTTTTTTTCTTTTATGCAGTTCACAGTTAAATAACTGTATCGTGAATGGATAATTGTATACAGTCTGTTTGTTATAAAATAAATACAATTTAACATTAAATGTGTAAGTAGAGGGATAAAAAGAAAGGAGCACAGGTTGAAACAGGTGAACAGAGGAAGGTAATACAAAAAAGCCAGTGAACTTTGGCACCCACAAAAGGCTTCTTATTAAAGACCTATCCAACAATCCTATTGTGACCACCACCAAGTTTAGATATCTAGGCACCTGGTTAGATCAATCAATTAACTTAACTAAAATCAACTACATTCCTTCTGGGCACAACAATTGTCTCAGTTTCTCTCTCTACCCACCAGAAGAGCTGTGAGTAAATGTATACTATCCACAAGGCTTTACTAAGGCTTACTACAGTTTCTCTCCAACAAAATATGCCGCTTCATTAGTCCCCCCACTGGGAGCACTCTTGTATCACACTTTGCAAAGTTAAATTGTATCCCGGCTGAGACTGATATTGGTCTGTTGTGACCAGTGCTCTAGCTTGGTTAATAAACAAACATACATAAATAAATAACAATGGTCATGCAATATATAATATTTACAACTTGATTACAAGAGAGGTGCTTACAGGTAAAAGAAAAAATACTGTGGGGGTCAGGTCAAAAGAGGGAGGTATTATCAGAAAGATGTAATAACTTAGGGACGAGAGTCTACACAAACAGAAGGTGAAAGGATAACTGTGCAAAACTGAATAAACAGTAAGTTAAGACGTTATGTGAATAGAAAGGGTTAATTAGAAAGTGATGATAGAAATGGTAGGGAGGAAGTGGGCATAGGAGAAGAAAGACATTTTAAAATGTTTTAAGTAAAGGGTACAAGAAGAGAAGGCTTTGTTAAATGAACAGTAAGTAAGATAATTCAGCTTTATCAATGTATAATCATGTCAAGCTGGTAGTTTAAAATGAAAAGATGTTAATTAGATTGATTAAGTCATTTGGTGAATCAGTGATGTTTCTAATGATATAAAAAGGATGAAGACTTTATCGTAAAGATCTGTCCAAATCAGATATTAAGATTTCAAGAATTATGCTACAGACTAAGCAGAGAAGCCAAGTTACTATACTTGTCAATGGCTGATACTAACTGTAGATGATTGTTGCTTGTGGAACAAAGGATCTGTGATGGGTAATTTTACTTCAAGATTTGATATGAGGAAGGACAATTAGAAGAAAAGAAGCCAAAGGACAAGCTTTATTTGAATGAATTGGGTGTGCTTTCATTTAGTGAAGAGAGGCAAGGGCTATACAGTGATGGATTCTACAGCACATTCCAGACTCAAAATATGCAGTATTAATTTAGTCAGCTCACGATTAAGAGACAAACAAGGAATGCCAATAAACTGCGATTCTACAACCACAAGGAAATCTAGGAAGAGACAGAAAGAGAGAGACAGATAGCAAAAAGAGGTCACGATACTCAGACTTCAGTTGCATATATCACATGCAGTTTTTGAATAGTAAACATAACAGCAGCGACAATGTATACTTTGGAAGTTTTCTTACTGTGTAATCTTGTCATATTCCATCTGGTTGTTTGTCATGTTTCTGTGATTCCAATTATAATTTGATTGTAAAGAGTGGTTCAGTTATTCTTTTGGGAGTTTGACAATGGAGGTGATTTTAGTTAAGTCTTGGTAAAAACTGTCAGGATTGGTTAAGTTCAAACTTTCTACACATGTCAGGCTTACCTCAGTTTAAACTGGACGATATGGGTGGTAGGATAGGAAACTAAATGCATGGCCAAGATTTTTTTGGGGAGTTTGACAACGGAGGTGATTTTAGTTAAGTCTTGGTAAAAACTGTCAGGATTGGCTAAGTTCAAACTTTCTACATGTGTCAGGCTTACGTCATTGTAAACTGGATGATATGGGTGGTAGGATAGGAAATTAAATGCATGGCCAAGATTTTTTTGGGGAGTTTGACAACGGAGGTGATTTTAGTTAAGTCTTGGTAAAAACTGTCAGGACTGATTAAATTCAAGCTTTCTACACGTGTCAGGCTTGCCTCAGTTTAAACTTGATGATATGGGTGGTAGGATAGGAAACTGAATGCATGGCCAAGATGTATTGACAATTGTAAAACAGGCAGCAAGACGTATGAGCAGAAAATAACAAATTTTGGATAACTCCTTTCAACAACAAATTCTATCAAATTACCTAACTTTGTAAAACTATTGCTTGCTCAGATGTCAGTTTAGTTAGAGAAATAAAATAATGTGTAATAGTATTTGTCTTCAAATGAAAAAGGTGGCAACCATTTTTATATAACTAATTGTTTGCAAACATTTATTTTTATAAATAATTGACTCCATCATTGTTAATATTCTTGTAACATATGACTCTCATTCCAAATAATTATTGCAATCTGTTTAAATGGATGCTATGAAATACACAACAATAAGTACTTGTAGTAGTATGTTCTTGTGAAAATTCTTCCAGTTACCTCCATAAACCATATACCTCTTTAAATTTTTTCTGACCTGTATTTTCTATTTCCTTAGCACTTATCTCTTTTAATTGCAGTTCTCCAAGAACAGCTTCTACATCCTTTTCTATTTTAACTACATTAATATCATTTTCCAGATTTATTCTCATGACTAACAGAAATCCTGTCTCATTATAACATTTCCAATGCTGAAGTCTCAGTCTCCAAAAATTGGTGCTTGAACTCTCACACTCCCTAATCCGCTTCTCTACTCAATATACCCTTTACTACCAGATACACTACATGCAGTAACTTTCTTGATTTCAACTCTAGCTCCTTGAGTAACATTTTCTATATCCTGCTCCAAAAACCCTCTTGACTTATTAGACTACCTTGGCAGCATACTTTATTACATTGTAATACTCAATCCACTCTTCACTCATTTTCCTGTTATTTATTTGCAGTTCATCTGTGAGTATCCCTCCCCTTGTCTTATTTCTTATTTTTGGCTTCCATAACTAGATCATTTTTTTTCAGTTGCTTTCATCACTGTCTACTATCAGTTTAACATGGGTTTGATATGATATGCTTCACTCAGCTAAGAATTTATATCATCTCTGTAAGCAAGTCTCCCCTCAAGTCAGAAATTTGTCTAGCTGACTGACCTGATTTTGTATTTCTCTGGAACATTCCTAGGATCTTTTTTGCTGGTATTTTAATTAATCATTTGCTTCCTACTCTAATTAAACTTTTCTTGCTTTTTTATGACTCTCCTCCCAATAAAATAAAGTTTGATGGCCATTCAAGGACTCATCATTATCTCATGCGGTAATTTCCCTATCTGTGTTAGGGGCTTCCAATTTTCCTACTTTATAAAAGTGCTTAAAGAACTTCTGTTATCTCATTTGAATCATGAATAGATCTGAGACTCCATTTCCTTTCTCTAGCCTATTCTTCTATAATTGTTTGACTTTTTTGCAAGGCTGACTCCAACAACTTGCCACTTTCGCCTATTGATCATTATAACCTCTCTTCTTTTTAACATTGTTTCTTGTAGAAAAATTATGTGTGGGATTTACAAAGGTTCCTGCCAGAGGTAAGTCCTTTATACCAGAGGACATTAAATATTTCTGATTTAGAGACAGTCCTACAACAGTGTTTTACCTTAAACAGGTATAGCACTGCAGTAGGCTATCCCTGTTGCCTACTGCAAATACTAATGAGGCATGTGTTCTCCTCCTGAAATGCCTATGGTATGGCATTTGTATGATGAGCCTTTCAAAAATGTGCTCATTCACATAATTTACCTTGGTCAGCCTAGTTAACTAACTCTGTCAAAATTTGCATATAATCTTCCAGCAGAATATTTTGAGTGATTATGTACTATCCTATCCTGGCTCAAAACTTATCCACAGATCATTTAAAGAGTTCTATGTCCCTTCAGCCTAGAAAAATTAGGTCTATATTAAATCAGTGAATGCTTAAAAAAAGTGAACACTGATTTATCGACCCCATGTAAGCGAAAGCTCCCGAACACTTGGAACAGCGATTTTTTTCCCAGGGAAAAAATCGCTGTTCCACAAAAAAATAAAAATAAAAACTTCAAAACATTACATAAAGTGGGGGCCTTCACCTCCCACCCCCCCCCCCCACTACCCTACTTAAATATACCAACTCTGAGATTGCACTACAGTGACGAAAGCAGCAAATTAAAAGAGGCGGCCAAGCAATGTCTTTCCCAGGGAAAGAAATCACTTGTATGACATTTCACTATTTTGCTGTTTTGTGCTTTCAAGTTCAATCAAGGCGAATTCAGACTGCATCTTCGATTATATAATAGGAGCCAAAAAAATCCATCATATTACTTTTCCCAAAGAGGTAAATCCGTAACATTTGTTGACTATCAACTAATTACCATTCTGCCCCATTGTTTAAAATCCTTGAAAAACACATTCACAAGCATCTACATCATTACTTACTTCAAAATAACATACTAAATTCATCACAGATTCTGCCAAAACTTAAGCAAAGACACTGTTCTCCTGGCATTTTTTAACACCATCAACATTGATCAGAACAAAGGCAACCTTGTTTGTGCAACTTTCCTTTACCTCTCAAAAGCACTTGATACATCTCCCACCAGAAACTCCTCAGCACACTTGCAGGACTGAACCTATCATAACTGCCAGTACATTAACTTACTGGTAGGCTTCAATGTGTCAAATGACAATGTTCCTCCTGCAACCATCTCTCAGTGAATGTATACAGTCTTGGCCCCTTGTCATTCGATATGTTTATTAACAACTTGCACAAGACTACTAAATAAACAGTATCCGATACACAGATGACTTGACTATTTTCCGTTCTGCTTCCACCTTACTTGAACTCCAATCCTTCATCCAAAATACTTTCTTTGCTATCAGTCACTGGTTCAGATAACATCAACTCATACATAATACTAACAAGACAAAGTGGATGCTTTTCACCTCATGTCACTATAATACACTAGCAATTTTAAAGTAGTTTCTGCCTAACATAAATGCCTAGAGCTAATAGCTAGTGCTACACTCCTTGGAATCACTATTGACTCTAACCTGAAATTTGAACTAAATATACAGCTCATTTAAAAAAAAAATACATCAAAATTTAAGTGCCCTCTATAGAGCAAACTCCCCCCTTAGTGACCAAAGCTGTTTAAACACATTGCAACTGCCTATCCATCCTGCCTACTATATGCCTCTTCCACCATCACTAATTTTCATACCATTAAGCTTATAAGACTTGAACAGTGTTACAACAAAATGAACACATTTTCTGCAAATGTATACAAGAGAGCTTAACACTTTACCACAATAAAAAGTTAAACTAGATGGAATTCCTTACAAATCTGTTACACCTATTTTAGAACTGCACACAAGGAAAGCTCTATTTCCAGCTCATTAAATGCCTGTCTCTCAGTTTCTTATGAATGTTATACGCCTAAATGGTCTCTTCACTCTAAACTGAAAAGTACTGCATGCTCCAGAATAAATACCCAAACACAGAGATTCCTTATACTCCTTTCAGGCATCCAGTGTATGGAATAACCTCTCCAAGAGCTATAAAAACTGATAAACATAAACCAACTAAAGGTTCTCCTTTCTAACAGCTAGCTGTGCCATTGCAGCTATCTTCCTGGCCAAACAACCCCCTCTCCTCTCTGTCTTTGCCCTACACTAATTCCTTCTTACTTGTGCTTCATCTATAATCCTTTCAGATAACTATCCCTAAATACAGCGCTTCAACATCCCACTCAGATTTATTTACTTTTCACTCTATAGACCATCCCCATTCTTTTCCTTGATAAATATCCCTACTAATCTCTCTGCTACTTCATTGGTAAAATCATTAACTATTCAATGCATATACACATGACTGCAGTTGTCTAATGATTTATAACTCTCATAATTGTTTTATTATTCCATAATGCCTTCACTTGAGCTTCTTTTTGCTCTGTCAGACTGCTGGGAGAAAGCATTGTAGCATGCATTAAGTTGTTTTCATTTTTTTTAACCATTTTATTTTATTGTTACTTTTTAGTTTTTATGCTAAAGTTTTAGAGTTCCAATTGTTAGCTGAAAATGCAAAAGATAGCAGCAGATTGTAAGCAACATTTGTTTTAAGATACTATTCTTAAAAAAAATCAATTGTCTAAAGCTAAAGATCATGCTTTTGCCTCGATTATGATACATGTGTTTCCATTATATTGCTCTCAGGCGTTATCTACCCATATTCCAGAACCTTCCCTAGATAATAACATTATTCATCCTATGTAAAAGTTACTGCTAAACAAAAAAGGCATTAAACGGGCACACTACAGGGCAAGGAATATCAGAAAGATATGACAGAAACCTTGATCCCATTTTTATTATGATAATATAACTATTTAAGAGAAATGCTACTTCAGGCTATCTCTGACACTTACAGTTGTGCCTCAGGAACCATGATGTATCTGTTGGTCAAACTGAAAGCAAAAAGCAGCAATACATTTTCATAATATATTGTAATAAGTTCATATTTACTTTCAAATAAGCAGATTCTGTAGTGAAAAGAAGGGGGGCAGTTTGTGCTGGTGTATATTATAACTGACAATGTAGTGCTATTATCATTTGTCTGCATTTATGTTCTACTATAGAGAATATCCACTGGCTGGCATGTACTATAATGATGGAAATGACAGAATACTCACTGGAAGTATTCGATAGATGAAGTAAAGCATCTATCTGTACCACTGTATTCTCTGCCCAAGGCAATCATGTTTACTATTAGTAGACACAAAGCCACTAGCCATGACAGTAAGTGGTTGTGGCCCCTTATGGCTAAACCCACTAATAATGAATCAACAGATATCATAGATGAATCTGCCAGCAATTATCCTCCTGCTTTGACCATATGGGACACAGAAAATTCAACAGCTTGTGAAGGTTTTGATACTTTAGGAATACAAGTACTTCTACACCTAGTACCTTTACTGAATCAATCTTTTCTGTTAACTAGATTTGGTTGCATTCACTGCAACAAGAGAACTTGATGATGCAGTAGATTAATTTAAAAACTTTTTGAATAAATAATGTGATGTTATTTTGTCAGAGGTGAACAATGGCGGGTAGTCTTCTTTGGATATCCCTACATATCAAGCTTTTGATTTCACATAGAAATGAATTTTATACAATTTATTTTAAGTCCAGATCACAGCAAATAACAGCAAAAAAAGCAAACAACATGATAAATCAGCATATACTCTAAAAAAGGCAGTACTAAGAAAAATGGATAAATTAAAAATACTCCCCCAGTCATGGAGTGTTATTAATCATCTTCTTAATCCTGGTAATATTACCCTATTACAGTTTCTCATATCTTCAATGATAGGACTACTGCTCAGTTAAGCAGTAAATGTCAATAATCTTTTAAAAGGCTGTTTCAAGTAGTCAGCAGTCTCAAATGCCCAACTTTTACAATTCATAACATTTCAATATTCATGGAGTATACAGTACTTCAGAACTTGAAAACTGGATCTATTTCAATTGATGTTTTGTCATCTGAATTTCAAACATGCATGCTAAAAACATTATAATTCTATGTCCCTACTACTCACCCTTCAATCAAAAAAGGTTGCTTATTGTCATTTTGGAAAAGGCACCCACTGTGCCCTGCATAAAGGCCTTAGAAAATGTGTTATTTTTATTCCTTCATACCGTAACCATAATATTTCTAACTCCCAGAATTTCATCCTGGGATAGGGGTTGGCAGTACCTTTCTGATATTACTGGATATCCTTTCTAACAGTTAGATATTCACAAAAGGAGCAGGGCAACTCTTCTTAGACATGCTGGGAATCATACCAGATTGGTGAGGACCCTAAAATGAACTGTTTTTTTATTCCCTTTATGAGTTGTCAAACTGGCTAGAAGGTTAGAATTAGTCATTAATATGAAACAATGACATTTCTCCACCTGCTCAAGTTAAACATTAAGTAAAACTCAGTGCTGGATTATTTTGCCTTTTATCTTTGTCACTGATGTACTTGCTCATGGTCTTTGTCTTTTACGAGATGTACCCAACTCTTAGAATGACTCGGCTGACTGCGACTACTATCCAGGGAGTTTTCAAAACAAAAGGGAGAAACAGAAGTAGGTTATCAGGTCTTTTTCCTGTATCACACACATGTACTCTCACATATCGACAATTTGGTGCTCCCAATACATCTAATGCACTGTGAAAATTCAAAAGTTATACAACATGCAGATAATTTAATGACCATTATTTTAGGTAAATTAGTTATCTTAATCAATTCCAAGCTGCAGCTCAACCTTTTGTTCATTGCAGACTTGGCTTGAACAAATAGGTCTGTGTTAGCTTAATATTAATTACTATATGTCTTTTACTATCCTGTTTCTGCTGGAGAGGTTTGTGCTAATCTTCCAATTAAAATTAAGACAGATACCACACATAATTCTTTCAAAAAAAAAAAATCTAAAGGGGAGTGTCAATTTACATAGTGAAACTGACACTGTAGTTTAACGTGAAAGGAGGTACAATTAATGATAAACACAAGATAAGTTTTTTTACTACCAGTCATAGGATCATAGGAAGTTACTAGGCTACTGGCCCTGAGACCCTTACAAGTGTAGCCAAAAATGTAGCCCATGTTCTGACAAATCAGCACCCAATGCCCCTGTCCAGCAGGGACACAGGTGGAATCCCAGGGGTGTATTTTTTTTTCCCCATCCAGTTTTCCAGGTTGTGCTTAAAAAGGGTTAATGAGGTACTCTGCTTGACATGGAGAGGGAGTCTATTCCACAGAAGAGAGAGTCTCTGGGACACAAATCTGTCCCACCAACAAGTCCTACTGATGTCACAGAACAGGGTGAGGTTGCACATGCAGGTTACTTGAGTGGAGCTTGACTTGAGGATTTACAGCAGTCCCATCAAGACGGGGTCAGAGATTGCTTTGTATGCCAGACAGAGGTCACCTCTGAGGAGTCTATGTGAGACTGAGTAGTGGCACAGGGATTTTAGTCTATTTGTATAGGGTAGATGTCTGAGGCCCTGGATTCTCCTGGTGAGGAACCTCTGTGGTCTCTCCAGCTGCTGCATGTGCTTTGTGAGGTACATGCCAAAAGGGGAGATATACTCAGCAATGGGTCTTATAAGGGAAGAATACAGGGATGTTATTACCTCCTTGTCCCTAGATGAGATACTCTTCCTAATAAGGTGGTGCATGTAGAAAGCTTTCTGTACAGTGGAAACAATATGGTGGTCAAAAGTCAGCTTGCTATCAACCTGGGTGACCAAGTCCTTCATGACTGATTGCATGCTTAGGATCTTGTTATTAATGTGATAATTTGTGGGGACATCACTTCTCCCCAAAAGGGATGATGGTGTATTTTTGGCATTCAGTTTGAAGCCATGTTTCTGATACCAGTCATTTGTTTGGGTGAGACTCTCTTGGAGGATGCCCACATCACTGGCGAGGATGCCCACATAACTAGGGGAATTGATGACAGCTCACAACTTGCAGTCATCTGCAACTTAGTCAGCCATAGCTCACTGGTTCTGGCCTGTACCTTAGAAAAGTATATTCCAAACAACAGAATCCCCAAGACTGATCCCTGGGGTACACCATGCATTACAGGTCTACTGCTTAAGATGGCTTCCTCTATTTTGACTAAGGGGTTCTGTCATTGAGCCAGTTTGTTACCCATCTGGTAACATATGGATGGATGCCTATTTGAGAGAGTTTGTCTATTATACCCAAGTGGGGAATAGTACTGAAGGCTTTGGCTAGGTCAAGGTAGGTGGTGTGCATCGTCTTCCCCTCATCCATAGCTTTGATGACTGTCTCAAATAAGTCGACCAGATTTAACAGGCATGACCTCTCCTTGATGAAACCAAACTGTGTGGGATAGAGTGCTTGGGGGTTGCCAATGCCCTTGTTAATAAGGTCCATGATAATCCATTCCACGGTCTTGCAGATCAAGCTGGTTAGACTGATGGGTCTATAATTTCCTAGATTGGTGGATGCTCCACCTTTGTGCATCGTGATGAAAGTGGCTGTTCCTCACTCAGCTGGGATGAAGCCAGTACACAGGCTTTGGTTGAATAGGGTGCCTAATGGTGATGCAAATTCCTGCCTGAGTTCATGTAGGACGCAGCCTGGAATGTCACTGGGTCCCATGGAAGCTGCATTTTTTTGCCTTTGAAAAGACAGTGATGATTTGCTCCCTAGAGATAAGGGGAGGGTGGCAGGTGCTGGGGATGTCCTGATTTACTGATGGTGGGATAGAGGGGTGAATTTTTCACTGAACCTGTCTACCAGCAGGTTGGCTATATCTACAGTGTTTGTGTATGTGGTGTCCTTGACCACCAGTTCTGAGAAGATCTGAGTGTTTCCTTTGAGATTGTGGATATATGTGAAGAAGGACTTATGTTTGTCTTTAGTAGATGTGGCCAGTTTGAACTCAAAGTTTGCTTTGGAGGATTTCACTAGTACTCTTCTTATTTCCTTGTTCAGGCTAAGGAGACATTGCTTCCAATTAGGCACTTGCTTCTTCTTGGTCCTAGACAGCGATTTTTTACTTTCATTATTTATTGCAGATGTCCACCAGACAGGTTTACTCTTCCTTGAGAGGATGATTTTGTCCTGTTGGGTATTCCTGATTCCATTAAACTATATAAATGCCTGTATAGTACTGTGTTGTAGGTTTGGACATTTGTGCCAGTTCCTATGGAGGTGGAGGGGGGGGGGTGTAAAGCTATTTATACCTTCCCTCATTTGGTTGCAATCAGTTTGGAGAAGGTTTTATGTTTGACCCTGTTAGAAGAATGTGTATTTGAATACATGAGAAATGCTAGTTTAAAAGCAAAGTAGTATATAATGCATTTTATTCTATTAATCATATAGTAGTAAAATTAATTCATGTCTAAATGTGAAGTAGTTTTGAAACTGCAGTGTGGCTTGAAGCAAAAGCTGATCCCTGACCCTGACAGAATGCTAGCTTAGCAAGTTTTAATGTTTATGCTTTTCACAAGTGATTATCTGCTGGGTCAGGAAATTAAATGTGTGAAATAATGAAATCTTCTGCTCTTTCCTGTTGGAATGATCTGGCCTTGTATATGTGTTACTTAGATAGCACGCAGCTGTGTGAGAAAGTATAACAGAGAACAAAGACATACATTAAAAGACTGAAGCTGCTATTGTATTCGAACTGATATGAAACCTTGAACAAGTAACTTTACAGAAAGACATTATGACTGATCAGCTGGATAGCAAGGCAGTATTGTATCTAGAGGAAATGTTTTTTAAAATATACTGCATCGGCAGATTAAAAGAATAGAGGCTTGTAAGCTAAAGTGATGTAGATGCCCTGTGACATATCACGTCAGTAAGGTGGGCATAGCTTGAATGTTAAACCTATATGAAATTGTGTGCTTCCTGTTTCATGTCAGACAAAATTCTGTACTTGTACGTTTTTGCCTCCTGGTGTACACTAGTAAACTTTTGCATCTGAACCTCCTGTGTATTGAATTCTTAATTTTATTTAACAGTTTGGTTCTTTGCAAGACGGAATTCCCTTGGTAAGTTGCAGATCAGAGCATATCGGTGGTCGAATACTGCGCAGGAGAAGTTACCGAAATGGTTCTTCTTGAGTGAAAAGACCTCCGACTGAATTGTTGTGTGTAAAGAGGCTGGCCACTTTCTGATCTGTGGCCGAAAAGCGGAACTTGAACGATTTTCAATACCGGAGGCTCAGGTAGGAAGAATTTGCCTTTTTTCTGTTTTAGATCAGGGACTAAGTTACAGTATATTGTTGTCAAGATTTGTTTTGCAGATCAGGGACAAAAGGAAGTACTGTATATTTGGTCATAGATCAGGGTAACAGAATAAGGTAGACAGTTATTCTAGATAAACTGTAAACAGGAACTAAGAACTTGATATCACGTGATAAAAAAGGGTTACGTAACATTTTCTTTGACATGGGTAATAAGTGCACTAAAACCTCACAAGATCCGCCCCTGATGCAAAATACATGCAATTACAATGTTCTGATAACGTTAGGTATTATATGAAATGGGTTAATAAGTATGAATTTGATGGTAAACTAGATAAACCTTCACTAGTTAAACTTCTTAAACAGCTTAAATCTGATGCAGGAGGTCAGGCAAAAAAGCAACGCCAACTAGGCATACCTCAAGCACACAAGTGGATTGAGGAAGCAAATCGTAGAGAACAGAAGCTTAAAAATTCAAAAACATTATTTTTAGACAAAGAGGATAATAACTTGGTAATAGCGACAGCTCCTCCTCCTCCTCCCTTACCCCCTCCCTTACCCTTTTCAGGATATGAAGCGAGTGGACAGGCTGGTCTGCCTCCACGTTATCCTGAAGTTTCAGTAAGACCACAACCATTTGTTAGAGATCCTATTGAGACTAGGTCCTGAACACATAAAACACATAGGGACACAGAATCATACCAAATAGTGAGAAATCTACAGGATGAGAGTGAGGAAGAAATATGCCCACTTATAGAAGTTCCAAATCCTCAGGCAGGACAGGAAGGGCAGGATCCAACACTCTTAGTATATAGACCATGGACACCGGAAGATATCCGGAAGGCTGCTGAGGGAATCTTCCATCCGAAAGTTAATTTTACAAAATTTTTAGAAGATTTACAAGGCATGAGGTGAAGTTACCACTTGAATGGGGAAGAAGTAGAAAAAGTAGTAAGACAAATTATAGGTCCAGATTGGCACATGATTTGTGGCGCCTGGAATCCTCGTAATGCAGAGCTTAGACCACTCCCACATAGTGATGCAGAGTTAGACAACAGAGTGAAAGGTCTGATAGACCGAATCTCTGAGAAATGGAAACCTAGAGCAGACTGGACTTGCATTAATCAATGCATACAACAGGAAAATGAGACAATAGATGGATATTATGCTAGATTATTAGAATGTTTTAATAATCATAGCGGTATGTCGGTTCTTGAGAACCAAACAAATGATTCCCCGTATGAACAACAATTAAAAAATGCATTTTTGAAAGGTTGCATTGCACCTATTCATAGCTTCATTACGAAGCATATGATTAGATCATCGAACAGGGAGGCTACAAGCCTTACTCAAATACGCTAGACATGCTGAGAGACATTTTAATAGTAAAAAGAAAAAGAAGGCACAAGTCTTCACTGCTGAAGACGGAGCTGAAGTATTTGTATTACAGAAAGGGAAAAAGGGCAAGAAAAATACCCAGGGAAACAAACAGTCTGACAAACAATCAGAAGATTTTGAAGAAAGGAAAAAGAGAGGTGAATGCTTCAAGTGTGGGAAAAAGGGACATCTAGCAAGGGATTGTAGGCAAAACAAAAAGGTAATTACAGAAGATAAGGGAGATGAGAACTGACTATATGATAGTAAGGATACATCAAGTGAAAGTCAGAAATCGTCAGGGAAAATTAATAAACAGAAAACAAATGTAAATGTGATAGAGGGAGTAGAGGAAGTGCAAGTAGATATGGAGGATGAAGAAAGTGAAATTTTGGACTTAGCATTATTGAGCTTAGAGCTCTACTTGGCAGATACGAAACTGGAAGTTACACTTCTGGTGGAGGGAAGGGAAGTTAAATTCCTGTGTGACTCAAAAGCGTCACGGACTTTGATACACCCCTCCAAGTTACCAGAACAATCCGAATCACCTGATTATATACTAGTAAAAGCTGCAAATGGACAGCTATACAGGGAACCACTTTCCCATGATATAGCAATAACTGACCCTGTTTCAGGTATGACCCAGAGAAGTAAAATAGTTGTGTTTGCAAAGTGTCCAGTAAACCTATTGGGCAGGGACCTTATGCAGATATTTGGCATAGCAGTAGTTCCAACTGTACAAGGTATGGAGGCACAGAGACAAATGGATACCTTTGTAGTGCGACCGGAGGGTGAAACTTTTCACTGGTACAGCCAGGACCTAGTCACAACTGGTCCAGGGGCAGTAACTGAGGAGCTGATGAACATAGCCATCAGTAAAGCCCCCTCCCTTGACACTGATCAACAGCATTTGTTACACTCTACTCTATACTACTGTACTACACCAGGACCTGATAGAGAATATGAGCAAGAATTGTTTAGAAATCGTGCAACTAGATTGGTTTTGCGTACTTTGTACTGGGATGCTGAGGGAAATAGTGTAGTTAGCTGTTCATTACCTCAAGAATTCCTTGCATTGTATACATCAAATCGGTTGCCACATGTCAGCTTGACAAAGAACAAAGGTGTTAAACGGGCAGATTTAGGAGAAAAAGTAACAAGATGGGAGAAACAGACTGATTTAGAACTGTCAGAACAAGGGATACAAAAACAAAAACTAAATTGGTTGACACAGACACATCCAGCTGTACACTTGCAATCTAGTGAGGACAGCTGATTAGCATTTTTATTAGAAGAAGAAGAAAAGGCCTTATGTGAAATTCCAACAACTCTTTGGTCAACAGGCAAGTCAGATGTAGGACTTATTCGAACAGCAGGACCAGTTACAATTACCCCAAAGTCAGCTTTTAGACCACAGAAAAAACAATACCCTTTGAGAAAGGATGCAGAAATAGGAATTAAGCCCATAATAGCAACATTACTTAAAGAAGGAGTACTGGTAGAATCTCCTGATTCACCATGTAATACACCCCTATTTCCTGTTAAAAAAGCAAATGGGGAATGGCGGATGGTACAAGATTTACAAGCTGTAAATAATGCAGTAATACCTAGAGCACCTACGGTGCGAGACCCACATACTTTGTTAAATGATTTAGAACCGCAACAGAAGTATTTCTCTGTGGTAGATATTAGCAATGCTTTCTTTTCAATACCTATACATCCTGATAGTCAATATTGGTTTGCATTTACATTTCAGGGTAAGAGGTATATGTATACTCGACTACCACATGGATATTGTGAAAGCCCAACAATATTTGCACAATAAATGGCTAGCAACCTGGCAGGATTTACCCCACCGGGAGGTAGTCAAATTCTACTTTACGTAGATGACATCTTGCTAGCAGCACCCACCCAGCAACAGTGCAGGGAGGATACTGTAGCATTATTGAAATTTTTAGCAAGACAAGGACACAAAGTAAACAAAAGTAAGTTACAACTTTGGAGAAAACAAGTTAGATACCTAGGATATGTAATATCCAATGAAGGTAGAATACTAGATGAGGAAAGAAAAACAGCGATTTTGCAAGCACCCAAACCAACAACCAAGAAAGAAATGATGTCTTTCTTAGGTACAACTAATTTTTGTCGGAGCTGGATACCAAATTATGCTTTGGAATCTGCTCCACTGAGTGACTTGATATATAAGACACCAATGGCAGCACAAGACATTTTACAATGGACAACTGAAGCAGAAACGGCTTTCTGCAGGTTGAAGCAGTTAATAGCTTCTTCATTAGTTTTAGGACTTCCAAATTATCACAAATGGTTCTTTCAGACCGTAGATTGTAAGCAAGGATATATGACGTCAGTATTGACACAACAACATGGGGACAAGCAACACCCCATAGCCTACTATTCATCACAGTTAGACCCAGTGGCACGATCTTTGCCTCACTGTGTACAAGCAGTAGTTGCAGCTGCAATGGCAGTACAGGCTTTGGCCTCAGTGGTGTTATTCCACCCTCTCACATTGAGAGTGCCTCATGCAGTTGCAATAATTTTACTGCAAGAGAAAATGGCATACCTTTCTCCTGCTAGACATCTTTCATGTATGACTATACTGCTGAGCCAACCTCATATGACAATTGAACGATGTACGACATTGAATCCATCGACATTACTTCCAACTCCTGCGGAGGGCACACCACACAGCTGCCTGCAGGAAATTGAACAGTTAGCTTTACCTAGACAAGATCTTACAGATATGCCCTTGGATAATGCCGAGGTGACATATTACATGGACGGCTCATGCAGAAAGGGTCCTACAGGGAAGAATCTGGTAGGGTATGCAGTAGTTACAGACACTGAAATTTTAGAAGCTCAATCCTTACCACACAACTTATCTGCACAAGCAGCAGAATTGATAGCTTTGACAAGGGCATGTACTTTAGCAAAAAATAAAAGTGTGAACATATGCTTTTTCTACAGTACATGTATTTGCACAACAATGGAAAAATAGAGGAATGATAATATCCAGTGGAAAACCTATTAATCATGCGCAATTTATTTTGGAGTTATTAGAATCTATTCAGTTACCTACCAAAGTAGCTATTTGTAAATGTGTAGCTCATACAAAACAGCAGGATAAGATTTCAAAAGGCAATGCACGAGCTGATGCAGCTGCAAAGCAAGCAGCCTCAGACTCAGAAACTTTACTTTTAAATGAGGAATTACAACCCTCTGAGATTTTAGATTTAGACATGTTAAAAACAATGCCGATGCTTACTACAAGAGCAGAAAAACAAAAATGGGTAAAACGAGGTGCAATTCTTGAGAATGGACTGTACATTTCCTAAGAAAGAAAACCGATATTGCCGTCTAATTTATTTAGATATGCAGCTTTGTTGAGCCATGGGTAGTGCCATGTCTCAACATGGGGGGTGGTACAGTTAGTAAATCGAATATTCCAAACATATGGATACACAAATTACACAAAAAAATTTTGTGCAGCTTGTCATACTTGTAACAAGCATCACGCACAAGGGGCATTTAAAACCAAGCAAGGAAGTTTTCCTATACCACCATACCCGTTCCATACTATTTGTATGGATTTCATAGAATTGAATAAATGTGAAGGGAAAAAGTTTTGTTTAGTTATTGTAGACATGTTTTCTAAATGGGTAGAAGCTTTTCCAACCAAAAACCCGGATGCAGCAACAGTGGCAAAAGCCCTGATAAAAGAAGTAATCCCTAGATTTGGCATTCGGAAAGGATTTATAGTGACAATGGCACACATTTTGTGAATCAAACGATTCACCAGCTTGGGAGATTTTTGGTATCTCCTTGAAGAACCATTGTGCTTACCACCCACAGTCAGCAGGACTGGTGGAAAGGTACAATGGTACCCTAAAGAATAAACTTAGGAAGCTAGTAGAGGAGACCCAAAAGAATTGGATATACTGTCTGCCTTTAGCACTGCTGAGTATGAGAACGGTTCCAAATGTAAAGGGTTTGACTCCCTTTGAAATGGTTTTTGGGAGAGCATATTATGTGCCTCAGTGGAAAGCTCTCATGCCTGCAGAGCAAGAGGCTGACAGTTCATTAGCTAGTTATATGAGGAAACTGTTAACAAATAAATCTGTTTTGCAGTTTAACTCTTTTTCAGATAAGGAACAGACCAGACCGGTGGAAGCAGTCGTGGTTCCTGGGACATATGTTTGGGTGAAAGTGACGAAAAGGAAGAATTGGGCGAGTCCAAAGTGGGAGGGACCGTACCAGGTTCTGTTGGCAATGCCTACTGCAGTTAGAGTGGCTGAGAGGACGTCCTGGGTTCATTTGACGCATTGTAAACCGGTAAAGAACTTTCAATTTGATAAAAACTTTGTGACTGATACACAACCAGACCGAGATGGCCAAAAACAAAGTGAATAGAAGTTTAGATCAATCCCAGAGATGTTGCATAATCATTTTGTTGAGTGTACATTTATTAACTGTAATTGTGACAATTTTCCTCTTGCTGTGGTTTATCCTGCACACAACCACACAAGTGAAAGTGTGAAGGCGTGATGAAACGTCTATAGACTGGCATCCAAATTTTAACACATACCTAGCCATGAAACGTGTGTATGCAGAGACTATGAACATTTCAAATTGCTGGGTTTGTACAGCTATACCAACAGCATATGGAGGACTGATAATGTCCGCTGTCCCTTTGGGGATAAATGAGACTTGGGAGAATTTACTTTTTGACACAAGAACTGTGAGATCACAGGACAAAATAGCTTTATTTTTACCTGTCACACAAAAAGGAGTTGTATGTTTATACAAAAATGACACTCTCCAGGTGGGCTGGAGCAATTGTTATATAACCATATCTTACCGATGTTATATTAAGAATAGCAATGGCAATACTTTTTGTAATACTAATTATGACTCGTATTTAAACTCATTGAAAACAACTATGAGTGACATTCAAAAAAATCCAGTTTTGTTTAAACAATTGTCAGTTATAGATCAGAAAATGTTTCATGCAGGGCTGATGCGTATTAGTACTAAAGTAGAAAACTGTTATTTTATTTGGGGGAAAAAGGCATATAATTGGTTAACTGAGAAATGGTCCAGCAGTTGTTTTTTGGGTTACTTGGTTCCGGCAATAAGACATACTGCAGAATTACCTTTGGGTAAGATACGAAACGTAAGAGAAACAGCTCGAAAATCCGAAGGTCCAGTTAAGAAACCTGTGAATCCAGTTGGGAAGATCGAAGCTAGTTGTAAAGACCATAATTCAGTAAAAGACAAAAGCGAATTGACTCATATGGACTTGAGTGACAGTGTTATATTGTGGGCAGGAATTTTCCCTGCCTATGGAGCAGTCAAATTGATCTGGGAACTGAGGAAGTTGTCGAAACTTCTCGAAGTAATGAGTAATGCAACTTTTTCCGCCCTAGAATTGGTGACTGATGAACTTAATGCAATGAGAACTGTTGTGCTACAAAATCGGATGGCTCTTGACTTCATCCTAGCGGCGAGAGGTGGTACGTGCACGCTTATCAAAGAAGAATGCTGTGCTTTTATTCCTGACAATCGTCATGAGATAAATAACCACCTAGAGGTAATTCAGCAAGTATCAGCCATAACTGAACCAGGCCCAAACCCACTGACGGACTTTTTCCAGAATCTATTTGAGGGTGCGGTTCCATCCTAATGAATATTCTGATCGACATTTGTTTGGGTATACTCCTAATAGGAGCATGTGTTTGCTGTGGAATTCCCTGCATGAAAAGATTAATCAAAGATTTTGTTGATATATCTGTTACTGAAACTTTCTACCAAGATATTGAAATTGAAAGATTGATTTCGATGACGCTTTTACTGAAGTATAGATTAAATGACTCACCTAGCTGAAAATCCTGAGCGGAAAAGGCTAGGAGATGAAATGACACTATGCATACTTCAAAATAGAATAAAAAGTATTAATAGGGGGGAAAATGTTAGAAAAATGTGTATTTGAATACATGAGAAATGCTAGTTTAAAAGCAAAGTAGTATATAATGCATTTTATTCTATTAATCATATAATAGTAAAATTAATTCATGTCTAAATGTGAAGTAGTTTTGAAACTGTTGTGTGGCTTGAAGCAAAAGCTCATCCCTGACCCTGACAGAATGCTAGCTTAGCAAGTTTTAATGTTTATGCTTTTAAATGTGTGAAATAATGAAATCTTCTGCTCTTTCCTATTGGAATGATCTGGCCTTGTATATGTGTTACTTAGATAGCACGCAGCTGTGTGAGAAAGTATAACAGAGAACAAAGACATACATTAAAAGACTGAAGCTGCTATTGTATTCGAACTGATATGAAACCTTGAACAAGTAACTTTACAGAAAGACATTATGACTGACCAGCTGGATAGCAAGGCCGTATTGTATCTAGAGGAAAAGTTTTTTAAAATATACTGCATCAGCAGATTAAAAGAATAGAAGCTTGTAAGCTAAAGTAATGTAGATGCCCTGTGACATATCACGTCAGTAAGGTGGGCATAGCTTGAATGTTAAACCTATATGAAATTGTGTGCTTCCTGTTTCATGTCAGACAAAATTCTGTACTTGTATGTTTTTTGCCTCCTGGTGTACACTAGTAAACTTTTGCATCTGAACCTCCTGTGTATTGAATTCTTAATTTTATTTAACAGACCCTAACAAGGGGGTGGGGGTCAGGGAAGATGGTGGCTTTGAAAATGATCACTTTGTGGTCAGATCTTACTGGGGAAGATGACACTGTAGGGATTCTGCAGTGGTTACTCATGTTGGTTAATACCAAGTCCAAGATATTATCACCTCTTGTGGGGGTGTCGTCCAGCTAGTCCAAGGCATTTGCATTGATGAAATCAAGGAATCTCTGGGCATTTGTGTTTTGGCATGAGTAGTTATTCCAGTCTATGGTTGGATAATTAAAGTCATCCAGGATCAGTAAAAGGGTTGAATCTTGATAGATTCAAAGAGTTCCAGATAGGTTAACTGCACCTGGAGCGTCTCCTGTGCATCATACTGTTTGGCCAGCCTGGAGGTGTGCATGTCTTTAATATATATTGAAACTCCACCTCCTTTTGCTTTGCTGCTCATGTTTTGGGGTCTGAATACATGATAGGATGAGTAACCTGGTATGGCCGGGGTGCTCTCCACAGCTTTGAACCAGGTTTCTGTAACTGCACAAATGTATACCAAAGATCCATAAGTCACTAAGGGACCCACCAATGCGACCCATTGTATCTGGTAATGGTTGGCTCACAGAGCCCATTTCAGTTTATTTGCAAAAGCAGTTACAACCTTTTTAATGCAATGTAATACTGTTTTAAAAGACACTACAGATTTTATGTTAAAGTTAAGACAATGGTTTAATGATTTAAATACTACTACTGTGTGCAGAGAGGAATTCTTGTTTGTGACTTTGGACATTTCATCCCTATTTACAGTTATACCAAATGAATATGGAATCAACTCTATTCATGATTTTTTAGTTTTGCAGTCTTCATTATCAGTGAGAAGTATAGAAAATATATGTTCTTATTTAGACATAGTACTAATTAATAACATCTTTTTGTTTAACAAACAATTTTATTTGCAGCTTACTGGTGTGGCAATGGGCACACCAGTAGCTAATACTTATGCAAATCTAGTTTTGTTTCAGTGGGAAAAGACATGTATTTATAATAGTACTAATTCCTTGTTTGTTTCTATCAACATTTCGTGGATGATTGCTTTTTAATTTGGAAAGGGTCCTCTATAGAATTAACTGAATATATACATTATCTGAATAATACCACTGAATTTTTAAAATTTAAAATGGATTATTCAGATAGTTCTATAACCTTTTTAGATGTTAAGGTTGAGTTAAAGGAGGGTTCAATCAATACAGCCATACATAAAAAAGAAGTTCATGCGGGCAGATATATACATAGTACCAGTATGCACGCCCCCACGTCTTTAAAGGTATTGTGATGGCACAATTTAGTAGAATTAGTAGACTAAATACTGATGATTCTTGTTTTTTATCCCAGTTAGAAGAAACATTTGATGAGTTTGTAAGTAGTGGATATGATTTTGAACTACTATCAGCTATTAAAGCTAATACTATAGCTGACAGGCAGACAAAACTGAAGCCAACATTTTTGTCAGCAGATGAACCTATATCTGATCTTAGTAAGAATATATTGAAGGAAGATAAAATCAGATATGTGACAACTTATAACACTATGACACATTTAGTTAAACGAATTATACAAAAATATTGGGTAGTCTTGATGGCATCTATGGACATAAAGGCTGTTTTAAGCAGTAAACCATATTTCTCATATAGGAATATGAAAACACTAAAGAGCAGATTATGCTATAAAGATTTTAAAGAAGACAATTATGCACAACGAAACTCCTGTAAGCATGGCACATTTAGCTGCATGAGTTGTAGCTGTTGTAGTGATATTGTAGATGGTAGTGTTAATAACACATTTGTTCATCCTATAACACATAAGACTTATACATTTAATGTAGCAGCTACATGTATTAGTAATAATGTAGTATATTTAGCAACCTGCACTGCATGCTCTTCGTTCTATGTAGGAAAAACAACTAGGAAGTTAAAAGAGCAAAAAGAAAGAAAGGCAGGACACTGCTGTGCGAACTCCGTTTAATGAACCAAGTAATCCACAAGTTAGCGCTTTCGGGATAAAACCCTTCATCAGACATTCTAAAGATTCTCAACAAAGCAATTAAATACATCACAGATAATGACATAAAATTCAAAACAACCAATCAAGTATTAAAACATGTAAAAGCATTAGTAAAAAACACGCCTCTTTTGCAGAGCCGGTTTTAAAGGGACCAGGTCATTTAGTCCTGGTTCCCTATGTGCTTGCAGTTCTATTATCCAGCGTGACTCTAGGGATTCAGTGAGTGTTTTTATGTCACCCCCACGTATACCCAGTGTTACATTGGCTATAGCCCTAAACCTAAAGGAATGTGAATGATAAATCTCAACATGTTTATATAATGCATTATGCGTATCCTTATTCCTTATTGAGCATAAGTGTTGTAATATCCTGACCTTAAATATGTTGTTGGTCATGCCCACATAGAACGAAGTGCATGCAGAACACTCAGCTATATATACAATGTTATGTGTTCTACAATTAGCTCTGCCTTTGAATTCAAAGGTCTTGCCATTGTTGGGATGTATAAAGATGTTATTATTTCTATTTATGTAAGGGCATGCTTTACAGTTACCACAAGATGTACTACCTAAATTAATAAGGGGTTGTCTGATCTGTCCCACATTCTTTTCACCACATAACAAGTCCTTCAAATTTTTGTTACGTCTATAGCCAATGTTTGGTGTTAATCCCACTATCTCCCTTAACTTCTTATCACCCCTAAGGATGTTCCAGTTCTTACTCACAATGTTCTTAATATCTCCAATATTGCTATTATAGGTGAAATAGAGCCTTGGATTTCCTGATGTAACACTAGGGCCATCATCAACTGTCACTGTCCCTTCATCACAATTTAGCCATGGTTTGTATCTATCTTTTCTTTTACTCACACCTCTGGTCACCACTTTCTCAGCTAGACCCTCGTTGTATTCTTTATCTTTAAAATTTGCTTTCAACCCCGAGACCTCCCTCTGAAAATTGGATTCATCTGTACAGGGTCTTGATGTCCTACATACTTGCCCCTGCACAATATTGGAAAACAGATGTTGAGGGTGCATACTATTAAAATTTAACAAACTGTTTTTCCAACATTCTTTTCTATGTAGTTCTGAAGAAAAACCCTCATTAGTTAAAAGCAAATTAACATCCAAAAAACTGATATTGTATTCAGAGTACGTCATTGTGAATTTTAAAAAGGTTGTAGTAGAATGCAGATAATCCAGGAAGGTCTTCAAGGAGGGGGAATCACCTCTCCATAAAATAAAGATATCATCTACAAAACGAGTGTATATAATAATATATTTTGTCCATCTTTCATCTCCTAATACAAAATTCCTTTCCCAAAAGGAAAGGACCAAATTAGCATAAGTATTAGCACAGGGGGTGCCCATGGCAATCCCCTGTGCTTGCCTATACAGCTGATCACCACCTATAAATATATTATTTTCCAACACTATCAATAACAGTGTTTTTACCAAATCTATCTTAGCAGTGGACTCTCCCAATTCTTGCATCAACTTCACTATAGCATCTACACCATAGTCATTGTTAATGACAGTGAATAGACTCTCTATGTCTAGAGTAGCCATCAGCAATCCTGCAGTAGTATGTTTCTCATTAGCTTCCTTAACTAATTGTAAAAAACCTCTGGTATCCTTAAGCACATTGGGTAGCCTATCCAACAATGGTTTCAGAGTACATTCCAACCATATGGAGGCATTTTCAGTCACCCATCCCCTCCCTGAAACAATGGGTCGTAAGGGTGGGTCCTCCAATGATTTATGTATTTTAGGTAGAGCTTTCATCAAAGGTGTCACAGGTTTACAAGTTTTCAAAAACTCATACAGTTCATCATTGATCTTAAAATTTGTATGTAAATCATGTAAGCATCTATGCACTTTTTCAATAATTAATCTAACAGTTAATGGATTGATCTTAACATATACTTTCTCATCAGACAACAACTGTTGCAATTTGTTGTTATAATATGTGGTGTCCAATACAACCACTGCTCCTCCCTTGTCAGCATTTTTAATCACCAGTTTATTATTATTAATCAACCCTTGTAGTGCTTGTTGTTCCGTAAATGTTAGATTGAAGTACTTACTATGGTTACCAACCCTAAAATATTCCTCTAAATCCCTCTCACAACTATCAATAAAAATACACATGGCCGGTGAAAATGGGGGGACAAAGCAACTGGGTTGTCGAAGTTGCATATTAGGAATTACTGCATTGTTATTATACATACTTTTTAAGGCTTTGTCCCCCCATTTTCACCGGCCATGTGTATTTTTATTGATAGTTGTGAGAGGGATTTAGAGGAATATTTTAGGGTTGGTACTTCAATCTAACATTTACGGAACAACAAGCACTACAAGGGTTGATTAATAATAATAAACTGGTGATTAAAAATGCTGACAAGGGGGAGCAGTGGTTATATTGGACACCACATATTATAACAACAAATTGCAACAGTTGTTGTCTGATGAGAAAGTATATGTTAAGATCAATCCATTAACTGTTAGATTGATTATTGAAAAAGTGCATAGATGCTTACATGATTTACATACAAATTTTAAGATCAATGATGAACTGTATGAGTTTTTGAAAACTTGTAAACCTGTGACACCTTTGATGAAAGCTCTACCTAAAATACATAAATCATTGGAGGACCCACCCTTACAACCCATTGTTTCAGGGAGGGGATGGGTGACTGAAAATGCCTCCATATGGTTGGAATGTACTCTGAAACCATTGTTGGATAGGCTACCCAATGTGCTTAAGGATACCAGAGGTTTTTTACAATTAGTTAAGGAAGCTAATGAGAAACATACTACCGCAGGATTGTTGATGGCTACTCTAGACATAGAGAGTCTATTCACTGTCATTAACAATGACTATGGTGTAGATGCTATAGTGAAGTTGATGCAAGAATTGGGAGAGTCCACTGCTAAGATAGATTTGGTAAAAACACTGTTATTGATAGTGTTGGAAAATAATATATTTATAGGTGGTGATCAGCTGTATGGAAGCACAGGGGATTGCCATGGGCACCCCTGTGCTAATACTTATGTATTTGGTCCTTTCCTTTTGGGAAAGGAATTTTGTATTAGGAGATGAAAGATGGACAAAATATATTATTATATACACTCGATTTGTAGATGATATCTTTATTTTATGGAGAGGTGATTCCCCCTCCTTGAAGACCTTCCTGGATTATCTGCATTCTACTACAACCTTTTTAAAATTCACAATGACGTACTCTGAATACAATATCAGTTTTTTGGATGTTAATTTGCTTTTAACTAATGAGGGTTTTTCTTCAGAACTACATAGAAAAGAATGTTGGAAAAACAGTTTGTTAAATTTTAATAGTATGCACCCTCGACATCTGTTTTCCAATATTGTGCAGGGGCAAGTATGTAGGACATCAAGACTCTGTACAGATGAATCCAATTTTCAGAGGGAGGTCTCGGGGTTGAAAGCAAATTTTAAAAATAAAGGATACAACGAGGGTCTAGTTGAGAAAGTGGTGACCAGAGGTGTGAGTAAAAGAAAAGATAGATACAAACCATGGCTAAATTGTGATGAAGGGACAGTGACAGTTGATGATGGCCCTAGTGTTACATCAGGAAATCCAAGGCTCTATTTCACCTATAATAGCAATATTGGAGATATTAAGAACATTGTGAGTAAGAACTGGAACATCCTTAGGGGTGATAAGAAGTTAAGGGAGATAGTGGAATTAACACCAAACATTGGCTATAGACATAACAAAAATTTGAAGGACTTGTTATGTGGTGAAAAGAATGTGGGACAGATCAGACAACCCCTTATTAATTTAGGTAGTACATCTTGTGGTAACTATAAAGCATGCCCTTACATAAATAGAAATAATAACATCTTTATACATCCCAACAATGGCAAGACCTTTGAATTCAAAGGCAGAGCTAATTGTAGAACACATAACATTGTATATATAGCTGAGTGTTCTGCATGCACTTCGTTCTATGTGGGCATGACCAACAACATGTTTAAGGTCAGGATATTACAACACTTATGCTCAATAAGGAATAAGGATACGCATAATGCATTATATAAACATGTTGAGATTTATCCTTCACATTCCTTTAGGTTTAGGGCTATAGCCAATGTAACACTGGGTATACGTGGGGGTGACATAAAAGCACTCACTGAATCCCTAGAGTCACGCTGGATAATAGAACTGCAAGCACATAGGGAACCAGGACTAAATGACCTGGTCCCTTTAAAACTGGCTCTGCAAAAGAGGCGTGTTTTTTACTAATGCTTTTACATGTTTTAATACTTGATTGGTTGTTTTGAATTTTATGTCATTATCTGTGATGTATTTAATTGCTTTGTTGAGAATCTTTAGAATGTCTGATGAAGGGTTTTATCCCGAAAGCGCTAACTTGTGGATTACTTGGTTCATTAAACGGAGTTCGCACAGCAGTGTCCTGCCTTTCTTTCTTTTTGCTGGTTTATTTTGTCAGGAGGACTTTGGCATTGGTACGGTAATTCTGTTTCTTGAAGTTAAAAGAGCGTATCATTGAACAAAAGAAGGGCAAATGAAAAAAATGCTTTATATAAACACATAAGTACTCATAATCCTGAACATAAATTTAGATTTAAGGTTATTGATATGGTATATACATCAAACGGGGGGGGGGGTGATATCGATAACCTTCTAGAAATAAAAGAATATGAATGGATGTTAAGGCTATCAGCTGATAATGTACCTGGTTTGAATGCTGCTATTACATTGAAACCAGTTTTAAGATACAGCATACTAAGTTATGCTAAATGTTATATATGAACCCATTGCACAATTGTATTTGTTATATGTGTATAAAACTTTTTATATATATGTATAAATGTCATATTTTATTAGTTGTGTGAAATTTTAAAACCATCACATGATTTTTAGGCTGCATGTCATGTGACTGATACTGACTCCTATTTAAATTGGTTTATTTTATTGGATCCTGTATTAGTATTGAGGAAGGGTGTGTAACCCGAAAGCTTTGCTGTTATAAAGGTGTATTTTTCTCAATGTTTGTGTTTTGTTTATTGGATACTTGTTGCAGCGCTTCTAATTTGCATCATACTGTTTGGCCAGCCTGGAGGTGTGCATGTCTTTAATATATATTGAAACTCCACCTCCTTTTACTTTGCTGCTCATGGTTTGGGGTCTGAATACATGATAGGATGAGTAACCTGGTATGGCTGTGGTGCACTCCACAGCTTTGAACCAGGTTTCTGTAACTGCACAAATGTCATCATCTTCCAGGGTTAAGAATACTTGCAATGAGTGCAGTTTCATATTTAGACTCCTAGCATCTAGCAGCATGACCTTTAATTTGTGTTTTTGATTAAATTTTCATGTGGCAGTTTTCACCTAATGGCATTGCCTAAAAAGGTACTATGGGGGAAGCAAGAGCCTTAGCCTGAAGCTTAAGGGAGACAGATGCAGGCCATCTCTGGCAAAGCATTGTGGTTTGTTGATCAAGTCTTCCCAGGCTGTCAGGTACTGGATACCCTTGGAAAATACCAGAAACTAAACCAACTGAAGTCAATCATTTTCTGTTTGCATTGAGGTATCATTCTAGGTGATGGTAGAATGCTGTTTAAAACTAGAGACATACCTGCCTGGGACACATGTTCAGTGAGCTCAATCGTGTCTCTTTTCATCTAGTCCAGGGAGGTACGTCTCAAGTCAGTCACACCAACATGGACTATGAGAGAGTCATAACAGTACCTGCTGTTTTGAGACTTGCGTGCATGTGTGATATGGTGGATTCTAGAACCTGATAAACAACTAACCGTGACTTTTTCTTTATCCAGCCTGGTGAGGAGCACATCTGTGTATCTCCCAATGAAGTCTCCTGTGAATAATATTTTGGGTTTATGGCTAGGCCTTAGTGGCTGTAAGACACAGTTGTGTGGACTATGTGTGGTGTGGTGGGCTGTGGAGTTTGATTGTGTTTTTGCCTCAGAGGTCTCTTTTGTATGGGTATGTTTTGGTTGAGGCCCTCCGCATATGTGGGTGTGTATTGTGTAGGTGTGGGTGGTGGTTGAGGTGTGGTGTTTTTGTTGACAACCTTTTCAGTGCCAGATATACTGGCTTGTGAGCGAGACAGCATAGACTCTAGGTTCTTAATGTAATTGCATTTCTCACAAATTGTGTTCCTAGGTGATAGTAGTTGAGGGTTGTCTGTGCACATGAGGCAGTTGCTACACTGTCTCAGGATGCCTATATCAACCAGAGTGGCAGGAGAAACCATAGGAAATTATCCATCCTTATTTGTCAGAATCTGAAGGAGAGAGCCCATATAGAGCTAAAGGGGTTAAAGGGTGGAAGGTCTAAGATGAGCATTAATAGGTAATCACACAAGTGCTACTAAGTGAAAATTTGTAGTTGGAATACCTCACAATGGGTTAAAAATAGTACAGTTGCTGTGCACAAGTTGCAATCAGGCCCAAAGCAGCTCAAATGGAGGGTTTAAATATCACAAAAAATAGAAGATGCTAGTAACACAGAAATCTTGCCAATCATGCTAGCCCCTGCTCTATTTACCAATCAGCTTGTCCCAGACAAAGTCCACACAGCCCTGCTACTCTCACTAGCAGTGAAGATAGGCCCCTACCAACACAAGATGGCTGCCAGAAATAGTAATGAAGTACAGTTAAATGCAGTTAACAGTAATGAATTGCAGTAAATAGCAATGAAATACAGTTAAACAGTAAGGGAATGCATTTTAATTAGTAAATTGCTTTAAAATAGTGCAAATGTGATAAATTAGCTATAAGGTACAGATAAAAATGATAAGCAAGTGAAAATGCAATAAAATAAGTGAAAATAAATAAAAAAGCCCTTAGACTTGTCTTGGAGCCTCAGGAATTTTGTAAAACATCTAAGAGATTATGCACCTCAGCAGACCCTGGTTCAAACAAGCTAATGCAAAGATACACCATAATTTCTTCCTCTGAGTTTCACCTCACACAAATTTTTATTTGCAAACTCATCTTCACTAGTTGTTCAGTTTTCTTTCTTTACTTTAAATATTTTGTAAGATCATTTAACTCATATCTCTCATCAGCATCACATACAATTACTCTTGTCCTCTATAATGAAATTTTCAGTTTGTACTTCTGTTAATGTCTTCTGATAATTTAAGACATGAAATTGTCTGTATTGTGTTACTGTTGTGTATAAATATTTCACTGTGAACTTATTTATACATATTTCACTATATACTGTTTCTCATTTGCCTGTGTTTTCCATTTCATTAAATATTGCATTCATGTTCAATTGATACTTGTATGCTTGCTGTATCCATGTACACCTTATATAATGATTGCCTATTATATTTCTTATTTGATGTTCACATGACAATTATGCATCTTTCAGCTTTTTTCCCCTGGGATCAATGCAAAATGTGATGTCATGAGTCAATAAAAGCCAAGATGGTAGGGTTCAACGGGCTTCCTATTAGAAGACCGAAGACACATTCTTTCAAATGCATCTTGGTCAAACTCAAAAGACAGAAACGGCAAAAGATTGAAGCAGCTTCTAAGTGAATTCTTTCCCTGGGAAAGAATTTGCTTGGCCTCTACATTACTTTTCTGTTTTTGGCACTGTAGTACGGTCTTGGAGTTGGTATATTTAAGTAAGGGGGTGTGGGGGTGAAGCCCCCCCACTTAATGTAATGTTTAAAGTGTTTTTTTTTTTTGGAACAGCAATTTGTTTTCCCTTGGAATCACTGTTCTGACAGTTCTAAATTGTAAACTTTCGCTTAATCAACGTTCGCTTTTTTAAGCATTCAGTGATCTGATATAGACCCATTCAGCATGTCTTTTACTAAGGCACTGAGTCATACTAAAGGATGGAAAGTGACAAAGTCATATTTTGAACGGCTCAGAAAATGGGTTCTCGGTTGTTCACACGGGTGACAAATTTATGACAGTGCGGCTGATGATCTGTGATAAAAATATTTCTGTGCCTTGACAACAGATGTTGTGGAAGATGTTTTATTTATTTTATTTATTTGACATTTGTTGACTATTGGCCATGATGGTACAGCGGTTAGCATTGTCACCTTACAACAAGGGAACCCGGTTTAATTCTCAGCTGGAACGCCTTGTGTGTGAAGTCTGCATGTCCTCCCTGCAGTTGAATGAGTCTTTTAAAGACATGCAGGTAGGTGCGTGTGCATGTGCGTGCTTTCTGTGAAGGTTGGATGCTGGGCTAAGAACTCGACACCATAAAAACTGCAGTGCCAATTAAACTGCAGACCGGTGATCTGCTGTGGCAACCCCTAATGGGAGAAGCTGAAAGACATTTGACATTTGTTAACTGGGTTAGTGTGACTGGGCAGATGACCATTTTCATTGGTAATCCAAGTAGAAAAGCTCCAAAAGATTATTACAAGTAATATGTAAATAGTACATGAAGTATAATGGTGCCAACAAGCAGTTTAACAATAATTACCAACAGGTTCATCCTAAAACATTGTCACAGCAGAAGTAGAACCTTACAGTACAACAATAATTACAATACAGTTTCTTCCAGTAATTAGTCAATAATACAGTTACCAGCAATTATGAAGCAGGAACTAGATTAACAAAAAAAGAAAACAAATGCAACAGTTCAACACGACAAGATAGTTTTTGTGTAATAAATTTTAGGGTACAAAGGAGAATAAGAGATGGAGTGAAACAAATTATTTGGAAGGAGGGTATTAGGAAAGTGGGCAGGTAGATTAAGCTGGGTCAGTGCAAGAGCAGATCTAAGAATTTAGTAGACAGCCTTTTAAAGTTTTTTGAAACAGTTTAAATTAGAAATTGATCTTACAAATAGTGGCAATTTGTTCCAAGCATTGGCTACTGAGTAATTATAGAGAAATGTGCCAATGGTTTTATTGAGTTTGTAGATCTGGTTTTACCAGAAGCCAGGGTAGCACAGAAGCCTTAACAAGGTTAGGGGTCTATGGGTCAAGAGTTTCCTACAGGGGCGTCATGAAAGCAAAACCTACCGAAGTGTGGCAGACACTGCTGAAGAGGGTAAGCAGTCATGTGTTGTAAAACAAGCAAGGCACATTGGTGCAAAGGTATCAGTTGAGTAGCCATCTGAGACTTCAAATGCAAGCATTAAGGCAAAAAAATCAAGAGACTCAGGTAAGCAGTTATTTATGTGCCTATATTCCATCTGTGTCTAGGGTATATAAGCTAAGCATATTAGACTGAATGATGAAAGCTTTATCTAAACTTAGCAATGCATGATTAAATGATTCCATCCTAAAGTCTAATCAAGATAACAAAGAAATTTAAGGGTGACAAGCTCCATGGGAATATGAAAAATAACAAAATTATGTTAATGCAGATGAGAAAAAAAAACATTGTGCGGGCATTTCACATGAAAGGTATATAATGGTGAAAACTTTGCTTTCGTTGACTAGCATGCAGGGGAAAGGCAATGAAAGGAAACCAATTCAAATGCTAAGGATGTGGTATTAATCCATGGGAAAGCCTGAAATGCAAACAAATACATTGAAATCATTCTTTATGTCAGTTTTTGTGTCTTGTTTTATGTCACCGTTGGTTGATAAAGTTTCTATACTGAATTTTCCAGTATTAACATAGCAGAATTTTGCACATGAAGTCCATCTTGTGTGTTTGGGTATGGGTTGGCTGGGACATAAGAAGTTCAGAGAAATGGAAGCTGAAAATAAAGGTTAAATGTAGAATGTCCAACATGAAGATTTGACTGTCTATCTTGAATGAATCAAGTGTGCCTCATAAGGAAGAGTTCTGAAGAAGGATGCATGCTGAATGGGCAGAAAATGAACACAATGTATATAGCAGACTTTTGTCAAGGTGGCTAAAACAAATTTGGTGGCTACTGCAGCCAATGTACAAGAAATGATAATTTTTCCATTTGGTTTAGGGTACCAAGTAACAAGTCATGAGTAACTGTCTAACACAATAAGAATCACTCCAAATATTCTATAAAGAGGAATAGAGGGATAGGAAAGGAGGCTTTTCTGGATTAATACTTAGTTTCCATGATGCAGCAATGTCATTATGAGAAATCAGGAGATAGAGTAAAGGGACAGGGTCTATCTGTAGAGTGATCAAAGAATGGCCCTATCAAATGTGATATCTTTCATTATTACTGAGTGTGACTTCAGACACTTCTGGCCTTGGAAAACTGAGAAAGAAGTTCCTTGTTGGAATCATATTACCATAGATAACACATTACCCAGTGTATTCCACTGTTTACATTTAATTAAATTAAGTTATCACACATGAAGGTGGGTGGGGAGGTGAAAAATACAAAAGATACACACACACACACACACACACACACACACACACACACACACACACACACACACACACACACACACACACACTTCAAATACTTCATTACCCCCAAATTATACACATCTATCTTCTTCCCTATCCTTTACACTAAGCCTAACCTGCAAATACACACACATGTACAATAAACTCCAAATGGTGGAATTTTCAATCTGATAACTGCACCACTCGACAAAACCTTGACATGATAAATAAGATCAAAGAAACTTTTCAAAGAACACAATGAGCAATCAAACCAGTGGTAACTAAGCAGGTAATAAATCGCATTATCACAAATAGTTTCTTCTCTCTTCATCTGCTGCTGTATGGCCAAGTAACAATTCACTATGACATACAAAATTTGCTCTTTCCTTCAGTTTCTTTCTGCAACTGATGCTTAAGTAGCTGAACACTTTTCCTCCCTTTGGACCTCACTCCATCAAGCAGCAGGAGTTTGACAACCAGGCAGAAGTTCAGTCACTTCCTGCTAGATTCTGCCAACATGTGAATAACTCAAATGCATAAACAAATAATTAGGAGCGTCTCTTCTGAAAATCTTCCTGCTAATGAATGTGAAACTCTGGTAAACTAAAAGTTCTAAATTTAAGCTACTGGTGCAACAGCAATATTTATTTTTTTGTTTCACATAGCCTCTGGGTAAAAACTAATGTACATAAAGTATAGTGAAATCAGGGGTACAAGCTTTAGCCATTAAACTTTAAAAGCAATGAAATAAATTGCCTTATCAATGGTTCCAGCAGGCAGCATTAGTGAACATGAAAAAAGAACAAAAGTTATTTGCCGCTGACTCAGACACATTACCGGAAAAAAAAGGAAATGTACCAAACCGGCTTCACTGCAAACAAATAATCCTGGTAGGATGTCTATCAGCCACATCTCCACCACTCCCATTGAATATGTGATTTCCATTTTCCCCGCACTCTATGGAGATCGACCTCTACATACAGTAGTAACCCTTCTCTTCTTCCAGATTCTCCAGACTCCCCGAAAGCACAAACAGCGAGTCACTGCCATAGCAACTTTTCCTGCTCTATTCTGGCCAGTGGTTAGTTATACTTCTCCTGTACTAGTTACCTGCTCAAAAAGTGAAGGATTAAAGAGCCAGTGAACTGCCATACTCTGAGTAAAGCCTAACATTCATTACTTAAAGAATTAAACCATTTTTCAGCATCTTGATTCATAGTTACTTAGCTACTAATCTGTGAAGATCTAAAAAGCCTAGCCTTATTTTCCCATGGAAGTTTTTAAGCCCAATAAATTTTGCATAGAAATAACTCAGAGGTGGGCCAAACAAGGATATGTTGTGACAATTAGAGGTTTCTCTTATCCCAGAGGGACAAGGGTTCTAAATCAGGGCCCAATTTATGCTTATGTATGCAGTCATCCAGATTACATTTGACTAGAGTAACAGAAGTAATTTGCTATGATTTTATATGGAGCTGAAGATTATAACATGGAAGCACTATTCTCTGTGATACAAACCTGTCCCTCCAACATGTTTTGCTTATTTTGCAAAAGACATTGAGGTCTCTTGAATAGGCATTTAAGATACCATTGGATTTGTGAATATGTAATAGATCTGAAAGAAAACTGTCTGTTGAAACTCTACATGGAAGGCAGATGTTGCCTGTTAGTAGGCTTTATGATACTGAAAGGACAGAAAAGGCTTTGAGATGGTCTGCATAGTTTATAGGATTTGTGCCCTTGATTTTATTTAGTAAGAAAGTGTTGTGGTCATTCTGGTTGTACCAAGTGCTTACACAAGTCAGGGGTGCCAGATTTCTGACTGGCCAGGTAGGGACAAAGTGAGGACCAAAAAAAAAAGTCTTAAGGCCTTTAAACATGGAACTACTTCTGTTTAATACGGAACATCAAGCAGTTCCGCATTAAACACAAGTAGCACTGTGTTTACTGATTTCTGATTGGCCCGTATGCCGGTATAAAAATGGAGCTGTGTTTAATGTGGAACTGCCTGATGTTATGCATTAAACACAAGCAGCATCGTGTTTAGCGATTTTTGATTGGCCCATATGCCGATATATGGGTCAATCAAAAAAAAAAGTGGAGGGCTGTTTCGCCGGAATTTAAACCAGCAGTGCGGGACTCGGGATCGGGCTGCTGATTCCGAGACAATCCCGCTCAAATAGGGACGTCTGGCAACCCTGACACAGGTACATACAAAAGGGTGTTATACTCAAATGACTGGCCTAAGAAGCTCCAAATACAGTGGAGCAATTACATCCTTGGATCTGGACATTGTACCTTGAGACAGTTGTGCAATGAAAAGGGAATTCCTTTTAAATATGATTATGAGGTGATCAAGGACAGTTCATTGTTGACATATTTTCCCAGATCCCCAACTACAGGGTAAATTTTTAGGGGTGTGCTATCAATGTTATTGTTAGACGGTAATTCATGCTTACCAAAGGATACAATTATTACACTTCTGGACATATAATTTTAGTCCATGATTTTGACACCAGCTATTTGTTTAGGACAGGCCTTTTTGGAGGATCTTGGCCTAATGTCTGAACAGTGGAGCACACCACCAGTGATAGGTCTTTTGGAAGAAGTAGAGATGTCCACCTTAACTTCCTGGGTTCCATTTGTGACACAGTTTGCTATTCAATGAGTTACATGGGGACTGACATTTTGCTGGGAGAATCGATATATGATATCCAGAGTGTGGGATGGTGTTGAATGCCTTTGTGTGGTCAAGATATGTGGTGTATACTGTTTTACTCTCATCCATTGCTTCAGTAACTTTTTCAAAAAAGTCAACCAGGTTAAGTAGACAGGACCAGCCTTTGATCAATCTGAACTAAGTTGGTTTGAAATCTAGGTTACCTGTATCACTGTTTATTAATTCTGTAATCATCCTTTCCATAGGCTTACAAATGAGATTCATAAGGCTTATGCATCTATAGTTATTCGGGGTCCATTGAAGCCCCATCATTGTGCAAGAAAATTACTGTTGCTATCCTCCATTCATCTATCATGAAGCTTTTTTGAGGCTGATACTGAATATATTCTCTAGGAGTTCAGACAAATCACATTTCAGATTGACCAGTAGACAACCTGGCATATTATCTGTTCCCATAGATGTGATGTTCCTGATCTTTGCATCTTGAGTGCTTATTTTTGGTTGGTGTGAAGGGATTATTATATGTGATTATGTGGTCTGAGTAAAGTAAACTGACAATGTCCATGGCATCTGAGTATGTCGTATCATTTGTTATTACTTCTGCATTGTTTCTGACATTCTTACCATAATGAAAGAAGGTTTTATGGTTATCATTTGCACGGGTGTCTATTTTTCTTTTATCTGGCTGGATAACCCAGTCAAGGTCCAATGTTCCTTGTTTAGATTAGTTTGGCAAAAGTGTATTGGACACCTTGAGAGTTCAATTTATTTTTGTTTGCAGGATTATGTTTTTTCTTTTATTATATATCCTGTTTATGTCTGGATTCCACAACAGGGCTTTAGTTTTGAATGTAGTATTGTATTTGTTTCTTGGGGGGGGGGGGCTTATGTACCTATGCATCTATTTAAATGAGCATAAAATGTATCAGTGCAGGATTCTACATAAGCAGTGGAGTCACAAAGATAGAATGTGCTTTTGAATTTAACCAGGTCAGTTATGCCTTTGCATAATCACTGAATACTGAGGTATTAGAAAATGATGCAGGTTTCGGTCTTAAAGTGAATGCAATTGGCTTATGGTTTGATTTGACCAGGGAAAAGTTACAATTGGTGGGGAGCAGAGCTGCCACATAATGGTAAGGACAAGTCTAGGATTTTATTGCCCTTTCTTGGGGTGTGGAGTAACTGGTCCAGATAGTTTGTACTTACAAAGTCCATAAATCTCTAGACATACATGTTTGAGGAGATCCAACTCTTGTCAGTTTACGGTGGGGTAGTTGACTTCTCCTAGGAGAATGGTACTTAGCTTAATACATAGGAACTCCATGTTAGGTGGGAAGGTGGTATGGGCCAAGAGAGACATAGGAGAGGTCCTATAGTAAGTTATAGCATGATAAGATGTTTATTTAATAGTACATTGATGCAGAAGAGTTCATGGCCATGATTCTTTTAACTAGTCTGGAAAACAAGTATTTTTATAAGAATATAGAGACATCATCTCTTTTAGTACCTTTGTTTAATGTGGTGGGCTTGAACATATGATAGGGAGTGTAGTTTTTTTAGTTGAGCAGCAATATAAAAAAGCTATCTGGATTCTGTTTACTTATGATGGAAACTTTAGAAGACTGGCATTGCCTAAAAAGGCACTATAGGGGTGGACAAGGATTTAGTTAGGGAGGTGAGAAGTCATAAGTTTATTTTTGTTAGAATTATATATATATATAAATATATATATATATATATATATATATATATATATATATATATATATATATATACATACACACACACACATACACACACACATATATGCGGGTTATCAGTTATGTGTATTATTTAGTATTTGGGGCAGGGAATGGGGTGAGTATGTGTTGGTCTGAAAGAAAGGACAGCACTCAAGACTACGCAGTAAGGTAAGTTATCTTAGGCTGGCAAAGCTGGTGATACAGTCTAAGCATATGCACTATGTAGGTTGTTACAATGGCTGTAGTGTATTGTGCACTAAAAGATTGTTACAATGGTTATACTGCATGGTGCACTAAAAGATTGTTACAGTGGTTATACTGCATGGTGAACTAAGGAGTTTGTTACAATGGTTATACTGCATGGTGAACTAAGGAGGTTGTTAAAATGGTTATAATGTATTGTGCACTAAGGAGGATGTTACAATGGTTATAATGTATTGTGCACTAAGGAGGTTGTTACAATGGTTATACTGCATGGTGCACTAAGGAGGTTGTTAAAATGGTTATAATGTATTGTGCACTAAGGAGGTTGTTACAATGGTTATACTGCATGGTGCACTAAGGAGGTTGTTAAAATGGTTATAATGTATTGTGCACTAAGGAGGATTTTACAATGGTTATACTGCATGGTGAACTAAGGAGGTTGTTAAAATGGTTATAATGTATTGTGCACTAAGGAGTTTGTTACAATGGTTATACTGCATGGTGAACTAAGGAGGTTGTTAAAATGGTTATAATGTATTGTGCACTAAGGAGTTTGTTACAATGGTTATACTGCATGGTGCACTAAGGAGGTTGTTAAAATGGTTTTAATGTATTGTGCACTAAGGAGGATTTTACAATGGTTATACTGCATGGTGAACTAAGGAGGTTGTTAAAATGGTTATAATGTATTGTGCACTAAGGAGTTTGTTACAATGGTTATACTGCATGGTGCACTAAGGAGGTTGTTAAAATGGTTATAATGTATTGTGCACTAAGGAGTTTGTTACAATGGTTATACTGCATGGTGCACTAAGGAGGTTGTTAAAATGGTTATAATGTATTGTGCACTAAGGAGTTTGTTACAATGGTTATAATGTATTGTGCACTAAGGAGGTTGTTACAATGGTTATAATGTATTGTCCACTAAGGTGGATGTTACAATGGTTATAATGCATTGTGCACTAAGGAGTTTGTTAAAATGGTTATAATGCATTGTGCACTAAGGAGTTTGTTACAATGGTTATAATGTATTGTGCACTAAGGAGGTTGTTATAATGGTTATAATGTATTGTGCACTAAGGAGGTTGTTACAATGGTTATAATGAATTGTGCACTAAGGAGGATGTTACAATGGTTATAATGTATTGTGCACTAAGGAGGTTGTTACAATGGTTATAATGTATTGTGCACTAAGGAGGTTGTTACAATGGTTATAATGTATTGTGCACTAAGGAGGTTGTTACAATGGTTATAATGTATTGTCCACTAAAGAGGATGTTACAATGGTTATAATGTATTGTGCACTAAGGAGGTTGTTACAATGGTTATAATGTATTGTGCACTAAGGAGGTTGTTACAATGGTTATAATGTATTGTGCACTAAGGAGGATTTTACAATGGTTATAATGTATTGTGCACTAAGGAGGGTGTTACAATGATTATAATGTATTGTGCACTAAGGAGGTTGTTACAATGGTTATAATGTATTGTGCACTAAGGAGGTTGTTACAATGGTTATAATGTATTGTGCACTACGGAGGATGTTACAATGGTTATAATGCATTGTGCACTAAGGAGGTTGTTACAGTGGTTGTAGTGTATTGTACACTAATGAGGTTGTTGCAGTGGCTGTAGTATATTGTGCACTACAGAGGCTGTTACAGTGGCTGTAGTTTATTGTGCTGCATGGTTTCAAGAAGATTTGCTTGACAGAAGCAGATTGTGACATGTTTACAGAGTTAACATTATAACATAAAGAGACACCATCATAATAACTAAGTACCTGGATAGAAGAGTAATGTAAGCACAAAGTGCAGTTGTGTACACTTACCATATATCTAGATGTTCGAGTGTATTCACTGGTGCAGTCTTCACTTGTGGGATTTCCTGCCGTGAAAGCCCTCGGCCAGCCTGATTACTAGAGAAAACTCTTTCTGCTACCCAAGCTGGAGGATTCACTTACTGATGTCAGTACGCTCAGGTATAAAGAGAGCCAGCCTGAGTCATGATTTCAGTATTTTCTTGTCTTCTACGAGGAGCAGCCCTAAGTGGGCAGGAAAGAACTAAAGAAGTGTACCCTTACAGCAGGGGAGCCAAAGGGGGTCCCTTGGCTGGATTAGTTGATTATTAGTAGGCTACATAGTATGCTAATGGGGCAAACTGCAACAGTGAATACACTTGAACATCTTCAGTTATGATGTGTACACAGCTGTATTATGTTCTTCATGTTTCATTGTTGCAATCCTGACTTGTGGGAAGAGTCCCAAAGGTGAACTGAGAGGGAAGGAGATTAAGGCGAGGAGGGGATGCCCTGCAGAATGGCAGGGACAAATCCTGCTCTAGACTTAAAAAAGGCTGACATGTGGTTGTGTTTTGTGAAGGCATGCACAAGTGACCAGCTGGCTGCTTCCAAAATGTCCTTAGTAGAGAATCCCTTTAGAAAGGCAGCAGAGGTAGGTGTGGCCCTTGTGGAGTGTGACCTAATCATTCCATTTGTTTTCCCCATGATGGCTGTAGCAAACAGATATGCAGTTGGCGATCCAGTTAGAGATAGTCTGTTCAGAAGTTGGCTTTACCTCAGAGCCAGGGACAAAGGTAACAAGTTGGCCTGATTTTCTAAAGGCTTTTGTCCTGTCCAGATAAAAACAGAGCTGTCTGTGCACATCCAAAGACTGAAGTATTCATTCCCCTTTATTCTGAGGGTTGGGAAAGTATGTAGGCAAATGAATGGCTTGATTTAGAGAAGTGCCAGTGATCACCTTGAGCATGAAAGAGGGATTAGTTCTTAGGGAAACCATGTCTTGGTGGAAGATAATAAATGGTTCCACTGCCATGAGGGGCTGCAACTCAGGAAACCCTCTTGGCTGAGGTGATAGCTAGCAGTAGGACTACTTTCCAAGTAAGAAACTTCAGAGCAGATGTTGCAGGTTTAAAAGGAGGCAAAGTCAGCTTTTCTAGAACAAAGTTGAGGTCCTATGTAAAAGTAGGTTTCCTCCTGGGAGGTCTAATGTGAATGACTCCTCTAAGAAATTGTCTTAATAGGGGATAGGAAAAGACTGACTGAAGATTAACAATGTGGGCTGACATGACAGATGCATGATTTTTTTTTATGGAGGAGTAAGAAAGGTATTTGTCTACAAGGCTATCCAGGTATTCTAGAATGTGTGATGAACTGGAGTTGAGTTGCTGGTTCTGGCACCAAATAGAGAATCTTTTCCATCTGGATGAGTATGATTTTCTAGAGCTAGGCCTTCTAGATTCTGTAAGGATGACTTGCCCTTGCTTACTTAGGGAAATGATTCAGTTGTGTGCTGCAGAATTATCCAAGCTGAAAGGCTGAGTATCTGAATGCTGGGATGCACAATTTTTCCCTAGTTTTGAGTGAGAAGGTCTACTGCCTGAGGTAACAGCCATGGACACTGATTGGTGAGCTCGAGGAGGAGAGGATACCGGTGTTGTCTGGGCCAGTCAAATGCTATCAGTATTGCCCTTGGGCCCTCTTCCCTTATCTTTAAAAGCACTTGCAGTAGAAGGGGTAAGAGGGGAATGCATAAACAAAGATGTGAGTCCAGGGGAAGGAGAAAGCATCTGTTTTCCAAGCAGATGACTGTTTGATCCTGGCACAGAATTTTTTTTAGGTGAGTATTTTCCTTGTTGGCAAAGAGATCTACTTGAGTGACTCCCCATCTCTGAGTTATGCTGAGCAAAATTTCTCAGTGCAGATCCCATTCATGGGAGTCCATCAAGTTTCTGCTGAGGTGATCTTCTAGAGCATTTTGAGACCCTGGAAGGCAGTGTACCATGAGGTGCAACCTCAGACAGTGTGCATTTTTCCAGACTTGCATCACTAGGTGGCACAGCAGATAAGAGTGCATGCCTCCCTGCCTGTTTATGCACCATATGAATGTGATATTATATGTTTTTACTAACAGTACCTCTGGTTCCCATTTTTCTTTGAAGGCCACCAGTTCTTTTTGCACTATGATAAGTTCTTTCCAATTGATGTGTCTATCCTTGAACTGAACCTTCAACTTCCTTTGATATTGGAGGTGTTGAAAGTGAGCCCTCTCAGGATGTCTATGAAGCATCCATGTGACGGCTTGGCCCTGTGGTGTCAAACTGAAGGGAAGACCCTGATATTGGATATAAGCCTGTACCAACCAAGCAAACTCTTTTTTGAGACAAGGGATCAGCTGTATCTCAGTATCTAGAGACTGATAGCTCTGGCACCATACATTATTGAGGTACCACTGAAGCTTCCTCTTGTGTAACCTGGCCAGGAGAATCATGAAGATACATGATGCTGTATATCCCAGTGCTCAGAGAAACTCTCTGGCCGAGATGCAATGTTTCTGCTGGATTTTTTGGAAGTCATTTGTCAAAAAGGAGACTTAATCTGGAGGAAGGAAGGCTTTTTGAAGTGAAGAGTCCAGGAGTGCCCCCCAGGAAAACTAACCTTTTGTTTGGGGCAGTGTTGGATTTCTGGAGATTTATTGTGAATCCCAGGGAGGACAGGAGATCTTGGGTGAACTTCAGGTCCTTGAGGAGTTTTGGCAAGTCTGTGGCGTGTATCAGAGAGTCTTCCAGATAAGGCTATAGTTGTACCCCTGTGGTCCTGCAGAAAGCAATTGCAGGTGTTAGACATTTTGTGAAAACTCTAGGAGCAGTAGATAAGTCAAAGGGTAGTGCTGAAAACTGATAGTGACTGGAGCCTGCCCTGAAGAGAACAAAGCTTCTATGAGACTTTTGAATTGGAATGTGCAGATATGAATCTTTTAGGTCTAGTTAGACCATGAATCCTGAGGGGTTATCATGGGTAATAGCTTGTGAAGAGTCAACATTGTGAACTTTGGCACCAGGAGAAACTGACTGAGGTTGGACAGGTCCACAATGGGGCACCATGAGCCTTCCTTTCTGGGAACCAGAAATAGTCTGAAGTAGAATCCTTTGCCTTTTTGATCTTCAGGAACTGGTTCCACAGCTCCCTGAGAGCACAAGATCTAAATCTGGGCAAGGGCCTCTGATTTCTGATTTTGTGGAACATCTGGATAGCCTGTGTACTTTAAAAGCTCTTTGAAAGCGAGTCTGTACCATATAAAATAATGCCTAGAACCCACTTGTCTGAATCGATATGGACTCAGTTTTGTTTAAAGAGTGACAGCTTTCTTCCTATTCTTGGGGTGTGTGGTTGGAGTGGGTTGCATGAGTCATATTTTCTATCTGGCAGGGGCTTGGGACCTAGAACTCCCTTGCCTGGAAGCCTCAGAGGTCCATTGCCTGCTGTTGCCACTGATTATGGATTTTATCCTGCTGTGGTTTCCTCTGTCTACCCCTAGGCTTGGGGGAAATTATCAGTGCTTAGTTGGGAATTTTCTAGTGAACGTAGGGGGCTGCATTTGGAGGAAGTCCTTCAGAGTTTGCATAGATGTCGCTTTGCCCTCCATCCTTTTGAAAACTGTTTGTATCTTAGGAACAAAGAGAATATCTTTGTCCAGGGAAGCATTCAGGAGGTTTGATTTAACATGGACAGGAAAAAATTGTTCCCTAAGCTACGCATGCAACTGATCCAATGGCAGCTTCCATGGCATCATAACCATAGTGTAATGAAAGTTTAGCTACCAGAGAACTGGAGTGATTGAGATCTAGGAGCTGTTTGGAAAAGCTTTTAGCGACTAGGGATGTGACCTTCTGTTTGAGCTGATCTACAATGTTTTGCTGATACTTGTTCATATGGAATTGACAGTCAAGGACCCTCATAGTCAGAGAGGCAGAGATATATATATATATATATATATATATATATATATATTTTTTTTTTTTTTTCCCAAGTATGTAGGTAAAGACTCTAGCCACTTTGGGCCCCAGTGTGACCATGTCAAGGTCAGCACAGCAGAGGGAAAGGGGGAATTTTAAAAAGGTATTTGTGGGAGTCCTGTACCCTGTAAAACCTCTCTGGTTTCCATGGGGCAGGGGGGAAGGGAATAATGATTCAAGGAGGACTCCTGGAAAACATCTTCCAGGAATAGCCAGTGGTTTGTGTTGAGCAAGATCCAGGAACTCCCTAACTCTCTTTTTGGACTGGGGATATTCCTGTGCCTCCCACTGAAAATGTTGTCTCATAGCACTGATGGTCTCCCCAAAGGTGAAATCCTCTGAGAGGGAGGATCCTGTAGGTCTGAATCTTCATCTGATTGAAAAGGGTCTGAGAAAACTTCAGAAGGATCATCCCTTTTCCTATTTTCTAGTGAGACATCCCTTGTGGCCTGTCTTGACCTAACAATAGAAATCAGGTCGTCAGTTAATCTAATCAAATCCTATTGGGATCACTGTGAAAGGGAGCCAATAGGCCTAGTAAAAATGACCTGTCACAGTACCTCTCTTTGGGGTGGCTTTGGCCTTAGGCCTAGGCTCATCTGATGACCTGAAACTTGTCTCTCTGGAAGGGTGAAAATGCACAGGTGTAGGCCGAGGCCTTGGTGAAATGTCACTGATAGAAAAACACTCTTTGGAAGCCAAGGCCTGCTGAACAGCCCCAGACCTGTCTGATGAGCCACATGCAAGGGCTTGCTTAGAAGTAGATGGGACCAACTGCATGCCAGACTCTGAATGGGTCTCAACAGATGCCTGCTTCACAGTTTCAGATACTGAAGCAGTCTGAAAACCGCTTTGCCTTCCTCAACAATCACAGGCCTAGAGGGAGAGGAAGACGGCAAATGGTTGTCATCCGAAGACCACAGCTTTTGTTTCTTTTCTTTTTCTTTCTTGAACCTATGTTTCTCAATTTCAGAATGACTTGGAGACACCATCGAATGTGAGTGAGAAGATTCTCGATTCAGGAATATTGCTAAAAATTCAACCCTATGCCTAATAGTCCTAGTGTTAAAACAAGCACAAAAATGGCAAGTAGGAAAGTCATGGTCTGGGCCTAAACAGATGACACAAAGTGAGTGAAAGTCTCTGTGTGAGATTAGCTTACCACAGTGGAGACAATTATTTACTTGATCTGACATGAGTTAAAGGAAAAGAAAGGTGTTCCCCAATGGGGTACTTATCTTTCTGATGATAACTTCTCTCTGGTGCAGACCAACCGATGCACGTGAAGACTGCTTCAGGCTCTGATGACAAGAAAAGACTAAAATAATGATGTAGGCTGGCTCCCTTTATACACAAGTGCACTGACGTCAGTCAGGCTGTCCACCAGCCTGGGTGCAGGGGGAGTTTTTTCTGGTAGTCAGGCAGGCCAAGGGCCTTCACAGCAGGAAATCCCACAAGTCAGGACTGCAACAATGAAACACAAATAACATTGAGATAAATGAGGGCAGTTGCAGACCTTAAAAAAATACTCTCATGATCTGGTTATTCAGAAGCAGCACAGATCACTGAAGGAAAGGAAGGTATGTAATAATCAAGCAACATGGTTACTGCAGGCTATGTCCTATTAGGGCCTTAATCTGATAAGAAATGCAGAAAAAGAACAGATGAAAAATCCAGGGCCTGTCATTATGATGCTAGGCAGGTGATAAGAAGGTGGCAAAGTAGAGTGATGGCTATTGTTTAAAGGAGCAAAGTTTTCCAGACAACAGAATCTGCCCTCCTACATTTCCCAGAGGAAGAATGACAGATGTCTGGGTCACTGGCAAGTGAAAATCAAGGGACATGTCCTGGAAAAAAGACCATGAAAAGAAACAATACTGAGTGCAGTTTTATACTGAACAAGGTAAGATATTTGTGCAAATATAAATAAACAAACCTCCCGGAAGGCCGACATAACAGAATAAATAAGTAAAAGGTTAGTTATTTAAACTATGTCTCTTGGCATTTTATGTAATGCCTCCTGATATGTCAACACTCTTTTCTAACCATGTTGCATTCATGTCTGTGATGGATAGCTAAGCATGACAAAAGAAGAGAAGGACACTTGTCTTTCGGGCTTGAGCCAAAAAGGTGAGAGTTTCATGGTAAGGTGTAAAAGAAATACAGCTGAGAAAGCTTATTCAGTCCTTCTTTTCACTGGGAAAGAAAACACTAGATGCCTAATGCTATGCTTTTGCACTTTAGTAGAATTACTTTGAAAATTGAAGGCGTCACAGCAGCAGCCGTTGTGAATTACTTAACCTTGCTATTTTTAAGAGGATGTAGCTGGATATAAATATCACCCCAAAACAAGTTTGAAGAATTAAAGGTGAGCAGATATAAATGGTGAAAACTATAAAGGCTGTTGGATGGAAGGTGAGTGACCTGTTAAGAGGTGCTGATGTATTAAGAATATCACTTACATCATTTATATGCTGTGCATCTTTGTGACTCTGGGAGTGACATTGTTATCACTAACATGGCTGCAGGATTAGAGAAAGTGTTAGCGATATGAGTCCTGATGAGAATGCTAGCTGATTAGAAGAAATACAAAGCAAATTATTTCAAGTATTCCGCAGAACGTGCTAGAGAGGAACAGCAGGAAACCAATAAATTAGCAGGCATCAGGCTAAGAAATCAGACGACCTGTCAAAAAATGGACTTGCATGCAATGAGACTTGTCAATAAGTATCCTGGGCATGGTATTATCTACCTACATAAGTATACAATTTGATGAAGTCTGTATGTTGAGACTGACAATTAGGATCAGACCAAACTACTAGGAAAATAAGGCCCAAAAGAAGTTATCTTGAGGAAGCTTAATTAATAGCAAGGGAGGGACCACAGGAGGCTGTGTCATAGATAAAGAGGTTTGAGAGTCAGATATAAGGGCAAAAGCTGAAACTATTGAATCAAGAAATACCGAACTTATGTGTTCAATACAATTGGTAAACAATAAAGAAATGTTCTTCATACTTGTAAGAAGTAGTAAGGAAAAAGATAAACACAACGTGATGTCTTATTTAAAATGTAGCTGGTTTTGCCGACAGAGAACTAACTAAAATAACTTTAGAGAGTATTTCTTTCATATAAAAGTGTCATTGTTTGAAGCAAAATACATCAACATAAATCAACATATGGTATATTTTATCCATGCTGGGGCTATAAAACAGACTTGCTTATAAAGATTTAAATTGAGTTACCATGTAACCATATCAAGCAAAAGACATCAACATATGGTATATTTTTCCATGCTGAGGCTATATTTTTCCATGCTGAGGCTATAAAACAGACTCACAGATAAAGATTTAAATTGCAGTTAAAATATAACCATTACATTTTCATGCATTAAGAAAGCTTTCTAAGGACTAATTCTGTTTCTCAATTACTATCAAGTGGGTATTCAATGGCATTATTCAGAAATGGTGTGGATGATAGCTAAAGCTCAGGAAGGCGGAATAGGAAGGAGCTCTAAGAAGTTCAGGGTGACGTGATGATCAAATGCGGGAAATTTTGCAAGCTGAGGCCAAGCTGTCAGGATGTTGGAGATATGGACTGTGCTTTGATACATAAAAAGGATGATCTGCATTAGACACGTAAATAGGGGGCTTAGCAGATTTATTTTATGGTTCTTTTGTCCGTTTTTATTTATTTATTTATTTTTATTTTTTTTGTCTTTGATAGGTGAATGCACTTGTATAGGTTGCACATACTTTTCTAAGGATACAAAATTTCCAAAACACAATGTGGGAAAAAGATGTCCATTAAAATTGTCTTTAAAATACTAACATTTATTATTTGGTATAGTCTGCTGTTTCTTCTTTCTATACCTTGGGGAACAATTAGATTTAATAACCTATACTGGCTTTTATCATGCACAGAATCACGCTACTGCATCAACATGGAACATTATCTTTATGCATAGTAATTCCAAAATCCATTCAAAGAGAGAAAGAAAACCGGCCATCTGCACAGATCATGAGAATTAGACTGGCAAAACTGCATCTGGAGTAGTCTGAAAGTGCTTAGCTTACATTAGTGTTATATTAACATGGTCAGTAGCCTTCAAAGACATGTCATGTATTGTACTGAGTAGCAAATAAGAAACGTATGGTACGGTGTGATGCAAACCTAATGGAAAACAAAAGTGGAACATGAGATATGTCGGTAAATCAGTCTGGACATTGGCATGCAGAACGTTTACAAATGAGCAGCCCATCTTGAATAACGGCACAAAAGTATTACACAGTCAGTGATGGTGAATACTAACCCTAACAGTAGGAAATTCTTTGTAGAGCAGGGGTTAAAGAGCTACCAAGTATGCGGGCAGGTCTAAGAGTCCCATCTAGCATCTGTACCAGATAGTACTTTACTACATCAATTTTTATAACTTTTTACACTTACTTTTGTGTCTTAAGCAGTCACTTGGCTTAAAATGTCTGATACTGTGCATTTCTTACCCGCTTGGTTGTATCATTGAGAAATCTTCCATTTTGTTGCACTGAGTGTTATTCTTTGTTAATTTGTTGGATAACATCTCCATGTAGCTATAACAAAAGTGTTCTTCCTGTGAGTTTGTTCTCTTTTTCCTACTCTCACAAGTTAGGTTTACATTACAGTTTTCGGTCATTCTTGAGTATGGGTGTAAACTTGCTGAGAGCAGGAGTAGTTATTCGATATCAGGGAATAATTTGATGGTGTTTCTAAGTTTACACCTTACTGGGAGGCATTCTAACTACTTTCTTATTGATTTTTTCACTTTTACAGAAGGATTAACACTGGGTGTTGGTACTCAGTACCCCAACACACAACGCTGCACTCAACAGATGCAGGCATTTTCCTGTGAATTCTCTCTTTGTAGTCTTAGTTAATTTTACATCATAAATATAGCTGCATAATCTACAGAGTTAAGGAAGATATACATCATTGCACATGTAATGCCAATCTCATACCCAGTCTACACCAAACATTTTACTCCCTATCTGGTGCTGGTGCTCAAACCAAATTTTCTCTGTCTACATTTATTAGTATACCTAAAATTAATACCTTAACTTTGAGCTAGACTACAACATTGATTGTATAAGGTCAATTTAGTCCTCAAAACAAAAATTAGTCTACCTTTACTAGTTTTCTTAAACTAATTCTTTAAACCAGGAACCAAAACATTATTATAGTCTCTTACTGTTCCCAGACACAATGTGCATCCTTCATCAAAATGGAATGTCATGTCTGTCTTCTGTTGACAGCCTTATAGCACTTTTTAATGTCTATTTGTGAGAGATGCAAGTGGTGAGCCAAATTCCAGGCCATACTACCACAATCCTATTCATCCTGTGAGCATCATGTCATCCTTTACACAGCAGTTCTGAAACATACACACTAAATTATGGGTCTATATTACATTCTCGAAAGCCAACAATGTTGAATCTGACATTGTCGACACGAGGATAGTGAAACTGTAGAACATTGAACAAATAAACGGAAATCTCCGTAAGGGGAGATTTCCATTTACTTCAACGTAGTACGGTCTCGGAGTTGGTATATTTAAGTAGCAGGGGTGTGGGGGTGCAGGGGAGCTTGCCCCCCTGCCTACACCATTTAGCTTTGTTTTTTTGTTGTTGCTTATATATTTTTTCTGAACATTCAATGTTTTAACAGTTCGATCACTAAAGGTTGACCTTTAGTTATTCGAACTGTTAAATATTCAATGTTGTAATATAGACCCCTAAATTATAATATGTTGAGTTACTGAAGAATCCTTACCCAAGCCACAATAGGATAGTAGGTGCAAGACAAAACAAACTAACGACTGCAACATCAATAAGTGACAATATAGCTGAGCATCACCAGGTAACAGCACATCCCAAACCAGTTACATTTATGAAATCTTCTAACACAAGCAGAACTGCATTAGTGATTGGTGACTCCAGAGTTAGGCATCCAGATTCTACACTCACATCACTGGACAAAAATAGGGTGACAGTGAGATGTCTCTCAGGATACAAGATTGCTGATGCCACAAGGGCCATTAAGACCCTTAAAATAGACAAATACAAATAAGGCACTTAAAGCTTGAAGTTTAAACAACAAAAAGTTGGTGCTTCATGTTGGGGTGCATGACCTAGCATATAAAACCTTTAAAATATGAAGAAAGATAAGACAGTGCTCTCCATGCATGCCACAAATGCATGAAAGACCATAGTATTGAGAAGAATCCTTCCTTCATAAAAAATTATGCCAAGGTATAAAGAAAAATGATTGGCTTTTACAACTGGCTAAACACATGGTGTCACTCAAAGGTGATCCAGTATGTGTCAGTATGGATGAGGTGCTTAGCAACCATTCTTTTTTCACCAGAAATAGCTTGCACCTCTCATTCCAAGATGCCCCCATACTGGTTAAAGCTTTTGCTACCCCCATTGTGCCTTTTGTAGAAAAAGCCAAGTTAATGAACTGCCCAACCTAACTTCCAAAATAAATTCACCATTGGATCATATTATGGTAACTCTACTTAAAGCTTGAAGTTTAAACAACAAGCTGATGGACCTTGAGTCCTTCCTGCATTTGGACCACATCCATGTATTTTTTGTTATTGAAGTTGCGTTATTGAAATCTAGTTTAAGTACTCATAGAGCATTCCCTCAATTCTTGACTATTGTGCATACCACTCATTTATAACAGATGGAAACTTTGTTGATCTATCCATACTTGCTAGAGACTATAATACCTGAAAACAGATACCTAAAGGCCCATAAACATGGTTTATTGAGATCCAAATCAGGATAATTACAATTAGCTATCATAGCTACAGAAACCCCTCCATGCCTCCAGAAAATCCTACATTATTTCTAAATATTCTGGGTAAACTTCCACTTGTTATTCTAGGTGATTTTAACTACCCAGTGATTAACTGAAGGCCCTATACCACCAGCACACAAGACATGCTCAAAAATTCTTAGATTTTTTTTTTAAACAAAACTATGTGGACTAGATTGTTAAAGAAGTTACTAGAGAACAGATTTTTTTAGCCTGGTCCTACCAAAAATTGCATATCATTATACCACCCCCAACACCCTCCCTCGTCGGTCATATTAGACTACAACTTGGTAACCTTCTCTATCGCAATTTTCAAACTGCCAGAAACAAATGTTACAGAGTTCAAGAAGTCTGGATTCCTTAATCACCTACAACACTATGATGGAGTCTCTAAATTCATGCATAACAATATTGCCCAAAATGTTGCTACTGCAAAAAGTGACTGAAAAGTTTTACTCACACCTGGACAAATGTATTAACTTGACAGGCCCAACTAGATCCAAGCAAATGTTCAGCTCTAAAGGCAAACTTAATATAAAGGAAAGAAAGTCCTAATCTTATATATCAGAACAAATGACCCTAAATTAAGGAAGACATCAAAGAGCTAGACAGAAAAATAGCAAACAGGAAATAAGAAAAACAAAGGCATGAGTTTAGATAGGCTATAGAAACCACAGAAAATTACAAATCTTTCATTAGTAACATCAAGAAAGTAAGAAGCAATGCCCAACAATGCACTAAGTGAATTCATAATGATAACAGCTTCTCTGATCCAGTGGACATTTCCAACATACCGGTGAATAAATTAACTTCTAAAATCAACCCAGAGACAACTATTCCCAACACATTTATCCATTATGGAATTCAATCTACCAACCAACCAGTCATGAAAGTGCATGTGATGAAAGTACTCTCCAAAACAAACAAAATCTCATCTATAGGTGCTGACAACATACCTGGTTCTGATTATTAGGAATTAGGATATATTTGCAGACAGACTCCTCTATCTCTTCAACCTGAGCCTAACGACTGGCTATCTCCCAAAGATGTGCTATACAGCTGTTATAATGTTACTTCACAAGGGTGACCACGGGTTTTACAGACCCCATCGGTCTACCAAATCATATATGCAAAGCCATGGAATGTATTAAAACAGACCTAATTAACTATGATATCGGATATCCTATTCAGACTTGACCAACAGCAGTTCAGCCTTGTCAAGGGTAGATCCTGCCTAATGAATATTGTAAACTTCTTTGAGAGAGTGAGAGAGAATTACTCAAGTTGTGGACTGAGGACAAGCTGTCCACACAGCATGCCATGACCTAGTCAAGATATTCATTACCATACCACATGCAAACATAATAAGCAAGTTGAAGAAGCTCCAAATTGAACCATAAGTGGTTAGAGGAAAAAACAGCTGGCCTAGAGACAGGGCCCACACAAGTAAGAGTTGGAGGTGCATCCTCTGAGACCATGAGGGTAAGCATTGGAGTTCCACAGAGATATGTGCTGGGACCTCTGCTGTTTGGCATGTATTTCTTCAATTTCCACTCAGCAAAAGAGAATGCTTGGTTAACAATGTTTACAGGGGAATGTAAGCTGTGATTCTCTGTCAAGCCCCCCCCCCCATCCCGACATACATGCACTACAGCACAAGCAAGTACTTGTCAATAGCTGATGTAATAAAAATGGGCTTAAGCTCACTGCCAGAAAGTACAGCATTATAGGTTTTGGTATGCACACCCTAGCTACAACTTATATCATAGATAACATACCACTTCAAAATGAAAAGTCCAAGAGAGACCTGGCCACATGCTTGGACAGCTCTCTGGCATTTGACCATTAATTACGTTGAGAGGTGGTTAGGAAATCTTTTTACTTTACACAGCTCATAGAAAAAAAGTGTCTCTCAGATTAAAAGAAGTTGTCACTTCCTTGAACTCTGCTTTGTTTAGAACCATCATTAAATACAATACTCCCTTTGTGATGTAACTAATTATACATATCAAGTAATTGGAAAGACCCAAGAAGTCTGTAACTAAAATGATCAGTGGCCTAAAATATCTCAGCTACATAAATAGACTGGAAGCTTTATCATTTTGCGTAGTTTCTCTCAGAAACCTTAGGTTAGGCTTGTGTCTTGCTTATAAGGGTATTAGACATCCAGCAGTCCAACAATACCACAAAACATAAGACAGTCCAGGTAACATCAAGGTCAGAGACCTTATTTTGCTCCTGCCATTAAATAATACTAAAAGAACGGGCAAATTTGTCATGCAGCACCTACCTCTTCTCTGGGACAAACACTGTCTCCAAGTCAAATAGTGTGACCTTGTAGAATAGCCTTTTATGCTTATAAATGGCAAAAAGTGAAACTAGTGTACCCCTTTTGATGGCTAAGTACAATGGTTTTTAATTGATAGACGGGTGGTGGGGAGACAGCAAAATGAGGTTTATGTACCAAATATGAATTTCTGGCTACCCCCCTGAAAGACAGCATATAATATGCAAAAGAAAATAACTGAGGAAATCAGGCTAACAGAGAGGAAAAAAAGCTTCACTACAGCAATGATATGCATTAAGTAAACCATTATAAGTTAAATAATAAGAACAAAATTGTACCTCTTTGGATTTTAAAAATACCTTTTTTGTAAAATATTTTTGTCATCTGGCACAATTTATAGCTGAAAATGGTCCCTTTGCTAGGACAAATTCACTTACCTGGTTAACAAAGGAATAAATAAAAATGAGTATACAAGCAATAAATTAATCGACAAAAGGAAAACAATAACTTCAGCAGATAAACAGTAAAGTCATAAATCAATGATTGGTTTTGGCTTTTATTTTCATAAATTTCCATTGATATTCCAATCTTTTATATGCCTCATAATCTTTGAGAACAAGTGTTTTTATTCTCTAAACATAAACACATGGCTCAAATCATAATGGAATTTACCAGATCAGTTGTGCAGAGAGATAAATCCAAGACTCTGAATAGCAGCTTGGCACTGAAAGATTTGGGGGTGGGAGTGGGAGGATGGGGCTGAGCAGCTAACACATACTTTCTAACCCACTGGGGAGAAAAATAATGGTCCTGTTTGGCCATCTTGCTTGCAAACTGCCAGTGACTATAGAGTCAAAGATGGTACAATATATCTAAGCAGAGAGAGTGCACACATGAAGGGGGAGGACACAGGCTACACCTGTACTGATAGAGGTGCTCACTTTTGCCACGGGGGGGATGGCCATATAAACAGTCCACACCAAATGGATGCTGATGAGATCACAGTTCACTGTTATGGATGTCTGTATGACACCTGCCTCTGGAATGCTGTCACTTCTGCTGGGTAAATCCCTGGATACATTGGAAAGAACAGGGAGGCAAAATGGCTGTCAGGTACAGAAGGAACAATAATGGAATTCATCAAAAGAAGAATTTAAGTACATCTTATGTGCACAATCCTCAAATAAGTTAATGCAAACTCTGTCTATATTGTATATAGAAACATATGCTTCAATAATAAAAAAAATCAGTTAATCTTAAAGCACAATATTGAAACAGACTTTGAGAAGTTAAAATGTTGCATCATTCCCCTTTTTATATATGCAATATAATATTGCATAGAAGAAGAAAATCCCAGAATGCAAGGCATCTAAAGCATCTCTAAAAATCTACAGCACAGAAGGCACCATAGAGCTATTAAATCACAAGATTACTGTAGGCATGGGATTGACAGAAATGTCATATCTCATTCAAGCCTATAGCACCTTTTTTATATAATTCCAGTTAAAGCCCATAGCTCTTTCTGATATCTGAATCTTTTTTCGGTCTGGTTTATTTACCTAATTGATTTACCAGTTGATAATAGGTAGTTTTAGAAAGGACAATGAGTTATTAACAAAAATAGTACTAAGAATGTTAGCACAGGATATCCTGCAGTAGAGAATTTCATCACTGTTTACCACTTATTATTCGTATTTTCATATTTATGTTAATATTTTTACAACTGAGACAACTATATGTTATTTAAGCAATAACCGATGATGTGGTAATGTATATTGCAGATTTACTCACATTTGATGTGGTTTAATCACGAGGGTGAAGCCTGAGTGATTAAATAAAACCAACCGTGGGTAAATTTCAATATACTGCAACCACGGAGTCGGTTATTGCTATTATACAATGACATTATTTAAGAAAAAAATACTTGCTTTTCCTAAATAATCTCTTTGTATAATGGTGCATTACTGTCCTTTCGCGGCTAGTGGTATACTGCTGCGTTGTTTTGATGTACTGCACATGCATATGGGACTTGCGTTCCCATGCATACCCAGTACATCAATGTTTTGAAAGGTAAACAATGGAGAACAGAAAGTCTCCTTTGATCTGTTTTTGTTTTTTTTTGTTTTTTTTATTATTAAAAAAAAGTTTGGGCTACTTTAGGGGTATGAGAGAGAAATAAAGAGAGAGAGAGAGAGAGAGAGAGACAGAATAGAGGAAATGCAAAGAAAAAAAGGTACGTGTCTTTAGTTTTAAATAATGTACCTGATTTTCTTTGTATTTTCTCCATGCTGCCTCTTGGGTATGGCCGGAGTACAGGCTATACTTTTTTTTTAATTTTTGTTGAAAAAAAATTAAAGTTTTGGAACATATGAATGGAAAGACGTCCTGGTGACTGGACCTTTTTCCGTTGGTATAGTGTGGGATTTACAATGGGCACACTGATTAGGCTGGCCAATCAGCGTGCATGTTTTTGAATACTAATGGCCAGTCATTGTACAATAAAGGATATACTGTGAAACTTTATGATGGGAGAGAGGAAAGTTATTGTCAATGACATTTGTATCACACTATATTGGAGATGTTGCTAGTATTTTGTTAGCAATTATGAAAGGAAGCAATATTTCCATGTGTGCTTAATACGTCAGAAAACAAGAGACTTATAAACTATTGTATGGCATCGGGTGAAACCTTAGATGATATTGAAGCAAACTGTCTTTGATATTTGCACTATAAGTTTCAGAGGTATTCAGTATTATTTATATTGCCAATGATACAATTAAGGATATGTTTTAATATTAGTTTAAATATCTCAATAAAAGTGCAATCAAAGAGTAATTTTTGCTGTTCTCTGAAAGCTTGTGTCTATTTAACAAAAATGTTCTAATAATATATGTCTAGATTGTATAGTTTCCAAAATATGACAATTTAATGAAAAAAACAACAAATATTGAGGGAGAGTGGTGAAAAAAGTTCAAATAATAATAAAAACCACCAAGGAAACCAAAGGGAAGATAAAAGTCCAACTTATTTATTGTTTGAGCACTTTTGATCTCCATAGGTCTTCATCACAATAAATGTTAAAAGTACTGACATCCTTAACCACTATCCCAAACAGTGCCCATCAAATCACAGAGCAGGATAATTAATCAATTAAGTTACTAAAGCAATATCTGAAAATTACATCCAAAATCAAACAACACACACATGGTTGCTATTTACATTTATAATAATGCTGCTTTCTGTTAAGCACTACTTTATAATAGACATTACTGTTCAGTCCTGGAGTACTATATGTGTAGAGCTTGATTTGCCATTTTAATTCCCTATATTCAAGCTCTCTCTCCTTGTCACTAGTAAAGGATGGTGGAACATGATCAATAACACAAAAATAAAACATTTTAAGACTTTTACATTGAACAGCATGTTTAGCTAATGCATTATCTGTGTTTTTCATCTCAATAGCATGTTGATGTTCATAAATCCTTTTTCTGAGCTCCTATTAGTTTTTCCTATATAAAATGCTTCACAAGAGGAACAATTAGATAAGTAAACCACAACATACTCAGAACCACATGTAAAAACACCTGGTATAAAATAAGTTTTACCACTTCTACTATTTGTAAAATAAGGGCCTTTAAAATGTACCTACACATGGAAAAATGCAAACATTTGTCAGTGCCACCTTATTTATACTAATAGGTATTGTTAGGTTTTTCAAAGTATGTTTTAATGTTAAAAGCTTTTTTGTTGATGAAATAAGGTTTCTCACCTTCTACCTTCTTGATTTCTTCACTAGCTACTAATATTCCCTAGTTATTTTGAACTATTCTCTATATGACTTCACTGTCTAATGTATACCATGGGCATAGAAAGTGACCACTCCCTAGGAGTGTTTTCAGTTGTCCTACTGGAATTACTTACTTCCGACCTTAAGCTGCTACCTTTTTGATAACTTCACTTGGATTTCCCCTAGCAATAAATCTATCATGTAACATTTTAATGAAAGTGTCTAAATATTCAATTTCTGTGGTCAGTCGCTTCAGTCTCACCAGTTGACCCTTGATATTATGTTTCATATAAGTGGGGTACATGCTGGAATACTAATAAAAAAACATTGCTTGACACATTCTTGTAGCAAATGACTGAATTTAATTTGTTACCATTACATTTTTACTTCCAAATAAAAAAAAACAAATATCAGTCTCACGGTATTTGACAATATGACAATTTGTTCTTGAAAAGTTTAATAACGTTTAGCAGTATTTATAGAAAGGCCATGAATGTACTGAGTATTATCACTGTAAAGAAATACTTCTTACTGATAACATTATGATTTTTATAGCTTTAATAGCTTTTATTGTTCGCAAAATATTTATATTTGTTATCTTAATTTGCAAGTTGATTTTTCAGAAAATGCTCTGGAATGTAAGGTTGTGTATATGCTGACAGAGGGTATGGCATTCCAGACCACGAAGATGCTAATGAGATATAATAATACAGCTTTCACCTTGTGGTAATCATTCATATTAACACTCCTTAGGAAATCATTCAAAATGCTATTAAGTGACCCAAAAATAAACAAATGTTTGCATACATAAAATAAAATGTGTATTGTTTAAAATGCCACGTGTTTGCATTGTAGTAGGTCCATATCTATATATAATAAGGTTTAAAGAGACAAAAGATGATGGTACGACTTTCATAAAACCAAAGTTTCTTTTTGCTAATATCATAAAAAATAAAAAATAATGTATAAAATAAAAAATATAAGTACTTTTGATTATTTTTCATCAAACAGATTACAGATTTACAGCATCTCATAATCTTCCCAAGTAAAGGCTGTTTAAAAAACTAAAAGGCTCCAGTTCTCATTCAAGTCCAAAATGTAAATTAGCTCAGACTGTGTTATCATACTCCATGCTTCCAAGGTCTTCAGTGCAAGCACCATTACACCCACACTCAACCTCCAACTGAGATATAAATTTAATGATTCAAGCATGCAAAGCTACTTCATTTAATATCAGCATAGTTTGATATTAATGCCTTGTTAGCTATATAATATATAGTGTCTGTCTGACTAAATGTTTAGAAAATATTCCAGAGCTGACATAATGTTTAAGGGCTTAACCTCTAACATACAAGGTACAGTGTTTGATTCTGAGTTCTATTTATTAGCTAGGCTTGCAGTGGTGGCTGGTGACTTCAAATCAAAGGGGGGCTGCAGAAGACAGCTAAATGGGTGAGGTCAATGGGAAGGGGTGCGGCCAACTAGAAAGGGGAGGAGCTATGGTCAAAGCCACAAAAACTGTAACTTTAATTAAATATGCTGCCCTGGGTGCCAAACCATTATTATGCGAGTCCAATCAAGACAAAATGAAGTTTAGAAGAAAAAAAATATTTCAATGCATTGGCTGCATGACAGCTTACTTAATATCTAGATGGAAACAAAAAGGTTGTGAAAAAAAAATCACTTTTTCAATACATTACTGGAATGCCAGTTAAAATCAACTATAAGAAAAACAAGCAGCACTCAACTCAAACCTCTTCTCTTTGCACTGCAGTTCTAATTATAATTTATATTCAGCTTTATTAAAGTACCAAGTAACATGCTGAAAGTAGCAATCTTTGTGATACCCCCACTTGTAAAAATGTTTCTTATCCAAAAAAGACCTGCTGCCTGACAATAACTATCTACTTGTTTTATGGGGAAAACATGATCAAAGTAAAAAATGAAAAGCAAACAAGAAACAAGCTCAAGATACATTGCTTAAAGGATTACTGTGCAGGTAATGGACCACACATGATAGATTGGCATTCTGTTTGGTTTACAGGTAAAGCCTGCAAAGATGACTGCAAGTCTCCAACAAATGTAATGAGTTTCTTAAAATAATGTAATCTTGTCCTTTATTACAAATACTGTTGCATGCATTTCAATACCCACGGCTTATACATTATCTAGTTATGCAAGTATTCTCTGCATGGCAACAACAGAAAGGCTTTCAGTGTTGGCAATTATTTAATAGCATGCTTATTAAAGCTTACTTGCATCTTACAATCTCAGACAAGCTTACCTGATGGTCATTAAAGTATTGCTTCTTAAAGACAGAGCAACAGGCACGTTCTGAGTAATAATAAGCATAAATCAACAGTATAAAAATATGACAGAAACCAGAACATGCTGCAAAATCAAGGACAGAGTAAAGCTAGTACTTGTGTCTACCTTGGATGGGGGGATACTCTGCACATTTACACTGCATAACTGTTCCTTGCCTTGCTTGGACTCATCCAGAGTCACACTACATGGGGGAGTGGGGTGCAACAAGTATGTCACAATTTGAAATGTGTCTGGCTGACTGTGATGACTCTGACACATTTGTCATACCTCTCAACCTTAGAGCAAGAAATCTGGACAAAGCCATACATAGACATGGGACAAAGGCCCAAAAATAAGGACAGTTTTTAAATATTGCTCTTATAAACTTAGAAAGATAATAGAATACTTGCATTAGTATGAATTTTTTGAAGAGTATGAAATCTGAAACTCAAATGTCTGTCATTATTTTTTTAACTTCAGCCTTTAATGATTTGCCACTAATTTGCCAAAAAAACATAATTTTATAAAAAATGCACCAAAAATGTGATGCAAAAATATAAAATAGCCACACAATACAGTTGGGAACCTGTCAAAGAAGGGACACTTTTTTAATATTAGTGCTGCCAACTTGAGCAGCTGACAAAAGAAAAGAATCTACATGCATTTCTGTAATAAAAGTAGTCTATAACTCTGATTATTACAGTTATTTATTAATTGTAAACCCTCCATATTTTCTTCCAAAATTGCCATTTTGCGGTGGGAATATTAGGGGAAGAGCAACATTTTGAGCCAAAATCGGGAACAGTTGAGAGGTTTGGATATGCCTAATTCTTTAAAGCAATTTATTTGCACGTATCTCTCAACCTGTTAATGCAGGAAATCTGGACAAGGCCAAATATACTGGGGGAACATATAAACAGTACTAAAAATTGTTGTATAAACTGAGACAGTTAATAGAATAACAGGTCATGCTTTAGCATGCATTTTTCTGAAGGTTATGTAGTCTGAAACTTAGTGTCTCTCATTATTTAGTGACTTAATTCCTAAATTATTTGCCAGAAAACCACACATTTTATGAGGAACAAACCAAAAATAGGAAGCAAAAATCTATTCATTCTGTAAAAATCTGGACAGTTGAGAGGTATAGTTCAGCTGGGGCTGTCTTTGAGTTTGCCGCCCTTCCCCCTCACAAAATCATGGTCGAATTGAGCCTCCCCCCTGCAGCCATTCCAATAAACCATTACTTGGCTATTTCACCCCATTTACCATAGACACTCATGTACATACTGCTTTACATCTACGATAATTTGGACTTCATTTGAAAGTTTTATTTTGCATTTTACAGCACAAACACTAAGACATCTGCTAAGCAAAGCAATGCAATCTCACAATGAAAACAGACTTAGCATTAAAACCACTCTGCCCTTGAAACTCACATTCATTGAAACAGCAATGAAACCCACATTCAAAGAAAATGCATTTTGCCAGTGGCAGATAAAGATTAACTTTGAGCTGTTTTCAAATCATAGGCCCCTTGCACACGAAACATACACATGGTCTTTGATACACTTTTCTGATTGTATTAAATTATATTCCTTGTACAGTATAGTACAGTTGTAGAGGGCATTTTAAATTTGTTTTGAACATTTTTCCAGTAAACAATGAAACAAAATGCATGCACCAATAATGACAAAACTGCCCAATTCAGAACATTTCTATCATAAAAGTCTACTCAAACTTCTACAGTCTACCAGTATCAGTAAATATGCACAATCTCTGAAGAAGTAAAATTCATCCAAATAATTCCACATTAAAGAAATCTGTAACTAATGAAGATGTTGCTGTTAGTAAACAACTTTATATTTCATTGTTTCATCTACAAATAAAGTGCCTGTTGCCCTTGAGGAATAAATTGCTTATGTTGCATTAAAAAAAATGATAAGCTAGTAATATTGCAATAGGGAATGGATGACAAACTGATAACAGGTTCATAGTTGCTAGGTATCTTCAGCAAAAAGGACTGCAGCATCCACCCCTTTACAATATAGTACAGTATCAGCAATGCATCTACGTACTGTGGGAGTAGACTCAGCATAAGCATCACTAAACTTTTGTTCCCCTGCAGCTCTCAGCTTCTTGTAAAATCTACTTGACACTCAGCTGTATCTCTGAACTTTGCAGCAAAAGAAATATGGAAAAAGCCAACATTTTGAAGGGGGGTCAAAATTCCAAAAAACAGGGACACATTTTAAACATTGCTTGTATAATCTTGGAAAGTTGCTAGAATAAAATGCTATGTTACCACCATACATTTCACTGCCAAGTATCAAACCCAGGACCCTGTGCAAAACAGTCAGAGCAACATACCACAATGCCAAATCATCTGTTTTATGCAAGAGAGGAAGACTGAAACTTAAATGGCTACCATTTAGTGAATTCAGTTCTCACCATAGCTGTCAACCTCTTAGAAAAAACACATAGACAAAGCCAGTAATGGGGGAATACAGCCCCCAAACATATTCAGTGAATTCAGTTCTCACCACAGCTGTCAACCTTTTAGCAAAAATACATAGACAAAGCCAGTAATAGAGGAATACAGCCCCTAAACATATTCAGTGAGTTCAGTTATCACCATAGCTCTCAACCTTGCCACAAAAAACCTGGACAAAGCCAAAAATGGGGGAATACAGTCCCAAAAATAGGGACACATTTCAAATATCCATGTTATAAACTTATAAACTTGCTATAATAATAGGTTTTGTGTTACCATGTCTGAAATTCCATTGCTTGTCATTTCTGTTTATTTAACATTTGTTAACCAGGAAAGTCTGACTTGGAATAAAAGCCAATTTTTGGCAGAGGCACAGGAAGAAACACTCCAGACATATGTCTTTGTAAGATGGGAGGACACCAGAGCAAACCCACACAAACACAGGGAGGACATGCAAACTCCACATAGAAGGCACCCCAGCCAAGAACGAACGAACACACACACACACACACACACACACACACACACACACACACACACACACACACACACACACACACATGCCTCTCCAAAGATCCGTGAATCCCAGTTAGCACACTTACCTATATAAATAAATGTGCACACTCCAAAGCTCTGTGAATCCATTCAAACGTAAGTCCCATCAGTGCCGCGCCAAAAGCTCCGCGAACCCAAACGTACAGTCTCCATTCAAAAGTAAGTCCCATCAGTACTGCGCACACTCCAATGAAGTACAGTCTTAATGCAAAAGCTCTCATTAGCTCCACGAACCAAAAGTACAGCGCACACTCCAAAGTCCCGTACACACACAGTAAAGTCCTGCCTGCGAGAGCCTGATTTGTCCAGCTGCAGAAAACTCACCTCCTCAGTGGTTCAGACTGCAGATGATGAAGTCTGACATTCCTCTGTTCTGTGCGGTCATCACCGCAGAGACTTCTGGGCACCTGCGGGGCATCTCTGCCTTACCCCTATCCGGACTGCTTTCATAACAGTCTGGAGTTGTGTTTGTGAGTTCAGTGCATGCGCGCATGCATGCGGAGTGCCTGGGACTCATAATTTTTAAGTTTTCTATTTTTTTTTAATATGTTTATTTTAAATGTTACTTTTTTGTTTTTCTACAGAGTTGGGAGGGCTGCAGTCCTGCAGTCCTATCGCACGAGCCACCCCTGTAGGCTTGTAATAGTCTAGGGACAGATAGCTTCGTATTTTACCGATGAATAATCCAAACTGCAACACTCAATTTACAGACATACTACAAATATACCAGAGCCAACATGTTATGATATAACCATACTCACACGCATAAGCATCCACATACATTCATATATATGTAAGCATGTGTGTACACATCTACCTATATAAATATAATATATATATATATATATATATATATATATATATATATATATATATATATGTGTGTGTGTGTGTGTGTGTGTGTGTGTGTGTGTGTGTACCCACTATATGTTAACACACTATAATACAAACCACGTATGCACACCTATATTCATTCACATTTGTTTGTAAGCATTTTATATAAAATAATCAAGCAGTCCATTCCAGGAAGTAACTCCAAAAACGGGGTTTATTACTTAGAACTTTAGTCCTTTCATTTACAATCAACTTCATCAGACTAATAAAACACAAGTAAGTTTAAATAATGTTTGTTGCAAATCACATGCGCAGCTTACACCAATTAACACACATTACAGCTCAAAAAACATTTGCTTTCTATAGCTTAATATGTTAAAATATATATGTGAAAAATTCACATAAGATAAAATAGCAGCAAAATTTAAGTAAATGTCAGGAGTTGAACATCAGACCTGCTTGTAAGATTGTCTTAACCACTACTCCAGAGAATATTCACAATATAGAATGGAAGTATTGCTACTTCAGTCTCCTATTTTTCAGTTATGGCTTGATGCTAATAAATGCATTCAAGCCAAGAGGAATGTTAGCTGCCAGATCAGTTGACAGAAAAGTTCCCTCCTGTCAAGCAGTAACTCAACATCCCTTCCACGTTCAGAAGTACTTGCACTCTCCATCACATACAACACACATTTCTTAAAATCTGTACATAATGTGGGATGTTTTTAATGCATTGTAGTTATCTTTACTTTATGTAGAATATGCATGGTCTGATATCTTTTGCTGAATTTTCCTGCATGTTTTGCCATCATAAAAAGCATTACAGAAGATGCAAGTAAAAACATAAACAACATTCTTACTACTGTAATTGAAATGTTCTTTAGCATCATATGTTTTCCTTTTTTTCTTATGACAATAATATGGACTATTAGCAACCTGCAAGTGCCGCAAAAAAAACAGAGGCATATGTTCCCTTCTTTTTCTGTGTGATCCCCCCCACACACTATATTCATTCCTTTGTAATAAACCTTTTTCTGTGTCACTCTTGATGTCATAATAGTAAGGGTTCTCATCCACAGCCGCAGAGATGGCTGCATTTTTTTTCAGAATCTTCCAATTATTTCTAACAAAGTTTCTAACTGTCCATACTAAAGTGTTTCCCCATTCCGAAGGTCTGACTTGTTTATAACAATCAGTTACTAAGAATTGACAAGTTGGTTCCCTTTTAACTTCACCACTAATAATATGGGTTTAAATTTCCCTCCCCTTTCTTTTTTTCACTTGCTGTACAATTTCTTTAAGTTTCACCTCACAGTAACATCTCTGTATAAACTTGTTTTTAAATTTTTTCATCTTTAGTTCAGGATCTGTTTCTTCACGGGTCATCCTTCAGACCCTGATCATCAGGCTTCTAACTATGTTTAGTTTTAGGGCTTTTGCATGTGTACTGCTGTAAGAACATAGGAATTCCTGCTGGCTCGCTTTTTTAAATCCTTGTACCTAAGTTTCTTGGGTCAGGTCTCTTGAAAATTTCTATATCCAAAACACTGTAAAAAGTGAGTGGTACTATTTATTTAATTTGGAAAATCACCCAGCTTTTGTAATTTCCTTGACCACAAAAGAAATAAATCATCAATATATTGCCAGTAGCCAGTACTGTACTGCATAAAAGTTTACTGATACACAGAATAATCTTCCATTCTTGCCATAAAACAATTTGCATAACTTTGAGCCATAACTGCCCTCAGAGTCACACCAGAAACCTATTTGTAATATTTTTTTGTTAAAAAAGGAATAGATTATTTCCAAGAATCAGTTCAAGCAGTCTGCCCGTTAAGAATACATCATTACAGATAGCTCAGCTTTTCTTAAAAAATTAATAACCCATTCTGTTCCTGTGTCCTGTGGAATAACCATGTACAAAGCTTGCACATCCAATTTATCTAACCACATTTCCTGTGTAGCTGCATGTTCTTTTAATGTTCTTTTAATTTGTCAATAAAATCAAACGCACCTTTTAAAGAAAAGAAGGCATATGTTTCATTAAGGGAACTTTTTATCTACAAGAATGGCCAACGCTTCTGTTTTTGATCTTGCAGCTGACACTATTGGCCTAAAATGATGGTCTGTTTCATTTTTATGTGCCTTAAGAATACCAAAAAATAAAGGAATTACTGACTTTGAATTCAACCACACATTGAACATGTCCTGTGAAAGAAAGTCTTTGTTTAACAACTATAACAACATCTCATTGATTTTGCTGTATGCTCTGTTAGTACCATTCATGCTCGCCAGTTTATCATAGTTCTCTGTGTCCATTACCAACAGGGCACTGCCCTTATTATTACTATTATAATGCACCTAATGTGATCTTTCATAGGCTTATTCACAGTATCCCTTTCAAAAAGATTTCAATTAAAGTCACATTTCTCTGCAGACTGATTTAAAACATATCTCAATAACTTTTCACATACTGCCTCAAATGTGGCAACAGTAGAGTGGAAAACAGGATTAATATTTTTGGGTTAACTTGAGACTGCAAGAATATTCTTCTTTCTTTTCATTTCTTTTGTTGCAATGAGTACTTTCAAATTTAGTTGTCTCATAAACATTTTTAATGAAATTAAAGTGCCTATCACCGTAGCCCTTCATCTGGGGGATAAATGTCAGACCTATTTTCAGCAAGATAATTTTAACCTCAGTTAAGCTGTTTTAAGGTAATTCATCTTTCTGCAGTGATAGCGTTGTTGCCTCACAGCAAGAGGTTCTCCCATTCAATTCTTGGCTGGAGCGCCTTCTGTGTGGGGTCTGCATGTCCTCCACGTGTTTGAGTGGTGTTTGAAAGACATGAGTAGAATGGGTGTGCCTTCACTGAAGGTTGGGCATTGAGCTGGCACCTCGGCACCCGTAAAAAAATCTACTGCCAATCGTTAGTGGACCGGAGAACCGCTGTGGCGACCCCTAACCGGGAAAAGCCGAAAGAAGAACAAACAAACATCTTTCAATAAATGTTCAGTAGCAGGCTACTCTCACCTAGTTCAAAAACTACTCTTCCTCCCCTTCACCTACAACCTGTATCTACCTCCTATATCCAATCTCTACTCCAAAAACTAAAACCTACCACCCCATCTGCAGACAAGCTTCCTGCAGAATACCTGCAAATAGGAGCTAAAGCCACTGCCTATCCCATTGCCATCCTAATAAATAGATCTATAAAGGAGGGTATTGTCCCTTCTATCTGGAAAATATCCCATATCATTCCCCTCACAAAGGGGGCAAGTCTAATGACTTCTCTAACTTTCGTCCCATAGCACTATTATCACCTATAGCTAAAATCATGAAAAAATGTATCCATAAACAACTACTAAACCACCGTCTCCATAATAACCTACTTGCCAATAGTCAACATGGATTCAGACCTTCCCACAGCACCACTACTGCATTACTCTCCTTTACCAACTCCATCAACTATAACCATAACATCAATAAACTCTCATCTTCTCTCTTCATTGACCTATCAAAAGCCTTTGATATGGTTAATCATAAACTTCTTCTGTACATACTAAAATCTCATGCACTAGATCCCTCCTCCTTAACTTGGTTTACTTCTTATCTTGAAAATCGTCAGCAGGCAGTACTCTGGAAAAGTTCACTATCTACCCTCCTTCCTATTTCTGTAGGAGTACCTCAAGGGTCTATCTTAGGCCCACTTCTATTTTCTATCTTTATTAATGACCTCCAATCAGCTATACCTAACACCACTTGCATACAATATGCAGACGATTCCACTATAATCTGCACTGCTTCTTCTCAAGCGGAACTTCAACCTCTTACCCAAGAAACCTTTACCACTGCTGAACAGTGGTTCTCTGACCGTTGTCTACTCCTTAACCCCAAGAAAACCAAATTACTACTATTTGCACCTACCTGCAAAGCTACTTCCCTAAACTTCTCTATTACTTCCACTGATAACACTCATATTACTCCTGATTCTTCTACAAAACTACTAGGTATTACAATTGACAATAATCTTAACTTTGACTGTCACATCAATAACACAATACAAGTAGTTAACAAAAAGATTGGATCCCTTTACAGAATCAAATCCTTCCTTACACCTGAAGCCCGGACCACCATAGCCCAATCTCACCTCCTCTCTACCCTTCTATATGCTTCCCCTATTTACACAAATCTCTAAAAGTAACCTTAAGAAACTTGCTTCATCTTACCATAATATTGCTCGATTTGCCACAGGATCCCAATTTAGAACTCACCACTGCCTAAACTTAAAACAACTAAACTGGCTTGAACTTCCTAACAAGCTTATTTATCAACAGCTCTTAATAGCTCACAACATTCTATATCAACCATCCAAAACACCAATACTCTCTAACCTCCTTACTCCCTACAACAATCTGAAACAACTACGTTCTTCAGATAAACTACTAGTTAATAGTACCAAACCCAATAATGCTGCAGGAGATTGTCTTTTTTCCAACTCAGTTGGCAAAATGTGGAACAAACTTCCACTCAATATCTCATCTTTGTCCACTCTTCCACTCTTTAAAAACAACTGAGAATCCATCTTAATAAACACTGGCTTTGCTCCTGTACCAATCCTGATTAACCTTTCTTCCTCCTTTCCTCTACCTCAATATTTCCTTCTCACTATACTACATCCTGACTGATCCCCACGGACATAACATCCTTGTGGATATAACTTATCTCATATATACTATTAAAAAAAAAAAAAAAAAAAATTTATGACTATGTATTATTTACACTACGTTATGATATTATCAATTGCGTATTGCAATTATTTAATAACTTTTTCTTAGGAATACTATCTTGTTATGTATATGTCCTCTGACATGTAAATTACCTATACTAAAGTTTGATTATCTTTTATGCTTAATATTTGTTTTGTTTTGCTATGTGTATTTTTTTTGTATTCCCTATACTTGTTATAACCATTGGAGCTTTTCTCCCCGGGCCTCCACTGAAAATGGACATATATCCAGCTGAACTAGCCCGGTCAACAAATGTAAAATAAAATAAAAATAAAAAATAAATAAATAAATAAAACCATAAAATATGTTGGTCCTGTGACTAAAACTTCCTCTTGTCTCCCATCTTGTCCATACTGCATGTCACCAAAAAAGAAATGCTTAGCAAATCTACCATCTGTTGACAAAGAGGTGTCATCTCCATTTCTGATCCTGATTGCTGGAGTTCCTCCTCTTTGAGGTGTAATAGAAGTTTGTGTTTCTGTTGTTAAGAATATTTCTGGTATGTTACCTAAGTCTGTTTTTGCTGCTCTTCTGACTGTGTTCTCCTCCTGAACAGTGAGCATTTACTGTTTTGGGACTGAAACTTCCCCTTCCTTGGGAATGGCTCATTTCAAGATTCAGGTCATCCTTGGGGGCGTGGCCAAGGATGAACACAGGATAGCAGCAGATTTCTTCAGCTCCACCAACTTAACTGCACTGACAGGAAATAATTACTTTAAAAATCAACTAATGAAATAATTTTCTTTCTAAATACGTTTGGAATATCAGTTTCTTGAATAATATCTAAAAAAAGAAAGAAAATTTCAATAATTTTCCTGTCAGAAATCATCTTGGAAATTTCTCTTTCATCACCTCTCTTCAAAATGAGTTCCAGTAAGGCAAACAGTCAGGATTCCAGCATCAAGAAAGAGCTTGAGTCTCTGATATCTACTATTCAGCAACTAACAACCAAAATGGACAAACTGGATACTAAAATTGATAACTTCATAGAAAGAACTACAAAACAAATGGATTTGTTACATCAAGACTTGCAACAACAGAAGGCTCAGATTACAGGCATAGAAGAGTCTGTTGATGATATGGAGAACAGAATCCAGGAAGAAGAAATTAACATTGACTTTTTGCTGAAGCAGAACACACACCTACAATCCAAACTTGATGACCTGGAAAACAGATCTAGACGCAATAATATTAGGATTTTTGGACTGCCAGAAAATATAGAAGGTAACAACATTACTTCCTTTTTAAATACTTGACTTCCCAAAACTTTAGACTTGTCAGAAGCATTTTCTTTTGGTATTGAAAGAGCCCATAGGTCCTTATCTAATTTTAACTCTAACAAAAAGTATCCTAGATCAGTTATAGTAATATTTTTATCATCTTATGACAAGGAGATGGTATTAAAATCTGCATGGGCTAAAGTACCTATTAAAATTAATGAGGCAACTGTGCGTTTTGACAATGACTATTCTTCCTTGGTAATAACTAAAAGAAAAGTTTTTTTGACATTAATAAGAGAGCTTAAGAAAGCACAGTTCAAAACTTACCTTTTATTTCCTGCCAAACTAAAAATCTTTTTACCTGATGGCCCTAGAATTTTTGAAGACTTGGACTCTGCTTTGCTGCATATTAAAAAAATAAGATATTAGATAAAATAGAAGATATGGAATGGGCAAGTCCTTCGTTAAAGAGGATGGCAACAGGAACTTCTTGGAAGACTTCAGAGAAGCAAAAAAGACTAAAAAACAAATGACATGTTCTATATATTTTTTTCTTTCCTTCTCTCTTAATCTCTTCAAATACAATTACTGCATCTCCAGAAAGCCACAAATATTTTAAAGATTTATTCAAAGTTATTTTTCTGTGTGCAAAGAACTGTTTTTGTTTCACAAATAGTCAAACTGTCTGAGGAACAAATAACATGCTATCAATCAACTTGTTTCTCTTTGTGATAAAGAGACCTAAGAATGTTAAGGGAGACAATTTGGGATGTGGGTTACCTCGTGAAGAGTGTCCCCGAGTTGTTTTAAAAGCTTCAACACTCAGAATACACGCAGAGAAGCTGAATGCAGTCATTTTGAACTTTGACCCCTGATTTCACACTGATACATCGCAGATTCAAGAAGAACACTGTTCCAGGAAGTAGAACTGCTGTAAATGCGACTTTGTGATGAAAAACAAACTTTATGACATCTAAATGTGAGTTATTCTTTATAACAACTTACTTATTTAAGATGTAATTTATAAAATATGAAAGTTATAATGATTTTAAATGATTCAGTATGCCATAGTAAGCAAGTGAGATATTTTAGAAGGCATAGAAGGTAAAACACATATACACATGTTTTTGAAAGCTTACATGACTGCAGCATATTAATGTATATAAATACTTATGATTTAAACATATATAATGTTATAAATCATTTGCCTTAACTAACTGGCAAGCACAAGTATCATTATGTCTATATTTTAGAAGAAACTGTCATGTGACATATTTTAAAGCTGCAGTTCAGATATATAAAATACAGATGGCTTTCATCACAATGATTTATGTATAACTAGGAAGTATCATTGCTGTGCAGTATGACTTGTAAACATATGTATGAGTATAAATATTTTATTTACTGGCAATAATAAGTATGAGAAGAAAGCTTTGGTGCAAGTAATTTAAAGTTTTTAAAACTGTTAACTGCATTTCTATGGCAGAAAGTAGGAATACCCTAATATATGTGATGTCTGAACCATTATAGCCTAAGTTATTGAATCCAAATGAACATAAGAACTTATTTTTACAAACTTTTAATAAACTAATATATAGATATGCTCCTTTCTCTCTCTCTCTCTCTCTCTCTCTCTCTCTCTCTCTCTCTCTTCTCAGTTCCCATTATCAAGTTTATTAGAATGCTATTTTGATTATGAGTGTATTTTACAAAATAGATGTACATGGTAATATGAGCTGTTTCTAAATGTTTTTATTTGTTTATATGAAGCTGATTTATAAATTGTTTAGCTTTGTCTTACTAGATAATTTAATTAAATGAGGTTAACTTTAGTTAATAATAGTTAGTATTGAATTGATATGGTGGCAGCTGAGGTACTGCTGCTTAGGATAGGGGGATAACTTGAGTGGTATGTGCTACTCAAAGTTGGAGTTCTTAACTCGAGGCTGGGGGCAATGTTTAATCCTTATATTATTTTCACCTGTTTATTGTTGTTTGTATATAGTTCTGACATCCACAACACATTTTATAAACTTATTGTCACTACAAATAAAAGTGAAGCTTATACAAAATCCCATAAGATTTTCAATAAATACAACTATAATTAATGGTACACCTAAAGGAGGAGGTATAATATCATTTATTTTGTTAATTGTTATTCTGATTATATGTTTTATATGTTTATAAAAGCTAAATGATTTCTCTAAAAGGAATTTCTTTAAACATTAATGGACTGAATAACCCATGTAAAAGGGCAAGTTTAATGAGATACACTAATTTGCATAGGGCCAACTTAGTATTCCCTCAAGAAACTCATCTCCTGAAAAAGGATATTGATAAATTAGCCACTAATAAATATACAGTCTTGGTTAGTTCAGAACACACTCAGAAAAAAAGAGGAGTGGCTATTTTATGGAATAAAAGTATGCCAATACCTAAAACTATTAAGTCTTATAAAGATGATAAAGGAATGTTTTGTATGGTTACAATACAGATTAATGGAAAGACATATACATTAATCAATGTATATTGGATACCAGGAATTGGCATTAACGCAGTGAAACACCATCTCAATAAGATCATATCATTTTCTGTAGGAGATATTATTTTAGCAGGTGACTTTAATTGTATCCTACATGAAAAAGATACAACTACTATAGGAAAAAGGAAAATTACATCTAATGCAAAACATTTAAAGGATTTTGTTAATTTATATCATTTGAATGATATTAATAATCAGATAGATTCAAAATCATTACCATACACTTTTTTTTCTAACAGATATAAAACTTATTCAAAAATAGATAGAGTCTTTATTTCTAACCAGATGGTTACAGACTTAATTAATTCTAAAATCATTTTGTGTCCTATATCAGATCATAATTCAATTGTCTTTGAGTTTATGATAAAAAGTACTTACAATGTTCAGATCAAAAGGATACCAGCATACTTAACTCAACTAAAAGACTATAAAGATTATATACTTTCAGAAGTGCAACATTTTTTAGACTTAAACAATACACCTGAAGTCTCCATTGTTTACGTTTGGGATGCTTTAAAATCATATTTATATGGACAAAGTATCAGATGGTATAATAATAAAAGGAAATCTTGGGACAAGGAATTACTAGATATTCAAAGCAAATTAGACTCATACAAACATAATAATAAAGAAAATATCATGGACAAAAAAGTCATTGAAGAAATAAATAAATTAAATGAGAAATACAAAGAAATTTTAACTCATAAAGTTAAAATAACATTAGAGAAATATAAGTTTTTGTCTTACTCAATAAGTCCCAAATACTTACATAGACTTGAAAATAAAACAAAAAGGTTGAATAAACAAAATCATATCAAAGAAATTTTCTCTCCAAGT